>NW_007735488.1:8902-43466 GCF_000696425.1 Galeopterus variegatus | reverse complement strand
CGGCACACTTATCCAGTGCGCCACCGGGCCAGCCCGAGAACCCCATTCTGATCTTCTTAGCGCTGCTTCATGTCACTGAAGTTTTATTCAATAATATAATTCAATTATGTTAATATTTTGGAAAGTCTGCTAAATAAAAGTATGAGAAAATAACTGGGTAATTTTTTTTCCCTCCCCATAAAACTTGGCTTATTTCTCATGTGGGTAGTTAGCCAAACTATCCAGATAATTATGATCCTGTTGAATTTCCTAAAGGTGCCTTTTCTCAGCTTCCTAACATTTAATTAGTGTCAGCTGTGTTAACAGGTAAGGTTCTAGTTGAAAAGGAAGATACCAGAACAGAAAGAAGGTCAAACACCAACCTATACCAATGTTTTAGTTTTCATTTCTGTTACATGCACATTTGAAGATTCTATGTGGCATTTCTTGAAGTCAATTGTTTTCCTAAAGTGCCACTTGGAGCTACAGCAGGTGATGTTCGGGTGAAGATCAGTCATTCAAAGGCTAAGTTTAATTCTAAACAGAAATAAATGATTTGTGTTACATTAGAACCAGCCTCATCCGGTTTTGAAGACATTCCAGGTGAATTATCTGCCTCTCTCTGATTGAAGAACAACTGGTTTATAAAGAAGCTAATTTAATACTCTCAAGTAATGGCAACTAGAAAGGAGGTAAAATAAAAATCTGGGCCTAAAGCCTCATAGAAGGTAAGTCAGATGGCAACTCTATAACTTAATAACTATTTTAAATTCCTCTGAGCTTCCATTTTTTCATATGTAAAGTGAATAATAATTTCTACCCTGGAGGACATTTTTGAGGATCAAGAGAAACATTTGTAAAGCACTTGAAATTGTATTTGGCTCAAAGATGTACTTGCAAATATTTTCCCCACACATTCTCACTCACAAAATTAAAAAAAAAAAGATATAGAAATGTACTGTAAACATTTCAATCATATTAAAATAGCTCCTCTTGGTAATATTCCTAAAATCTGTAATCTCTTACTAAGGAAGGCCTTTCCAAATTCCAAATTTTAGAAGACTCCCAATCCCAGCCCCTTACTGCATTAAAACACAATCAAGTCTTCTGAAGACACACAGATGGGATAAAGTCAAGGATGGGAGAATGTTAATGAAAGTTGGCAAACAAATTAAGTTGTCAGTCTTTAAAGAGAATATTGTTTGTATACTTTGTTGACCCGTTAAATACAATTTTTTCCATGCAAATAATTTATAATTTGGCTATAAAGAAGACATGAGTCTGCAAACTCCTTTTTCTTTTATACTAAAGTAAAGTTGGATTTAGAAATTATAATGATTTGAATTATTCAACAGCACAGATGTCCTCAGATCTTCACAATTTTTATAATCCAAAGACCCAAACGGAGTGAAAATGAGACCTCAGGCTCCAAAGAAATTACAATGATAAGTCACAAATATGTAATGGACAGATAAGAGGGAAGGAATAGGATGAACATGTAATAGCCAGCATGTGGCAAGATGGAATCTGAGAAACGAGTTCCAGCAAAATGAAAGACGAAAAATGTGATATATTTTATAGGTACCTAGTTTTGCTTTGGAGATTGGATGAGGGAGAGCTATCATCTTCTTGGTTATACTAGGATGCAGTAAGTAGATATTCATGTATGAGTTAATTCAATCATTCCGTTAGCTACCATAATAAGAGATGCTTCGGACTAGTAGTAGTGTGCTGGCTCTTGAATGAGAAGGAAACTGTGTTTAAAGCTGTTTCTTCTCTTTCTGCCTTTTGACATCAGGTAAACACAACTATTTCTTACTTCTGTTTTCTTATTTATAAATTAAGGATGCCTGCCTCGTAGGGAACCATCCTCATGAAATTAAAAGAAAAAGGGAAATAAAATATGTACAGGGCTTTTAGTCCAGTGTCTGGTACACAGTATGGTCTCAATAAGTAAGTAATTGTTATCATTTCTGTGTTTCTACTACATACTAGGTATTATAGGTAACATATGTCATTTAAATTTGCACATCTTTGGCTTGATAGAAAATAATTTCTCTTCTTTTAAAGATAAGAAACCAGACACTCAGAGAAATTACAGGACTGGTCCAAGTTTGCCCAGAAGTGGTAGCTACCTGAATTGAACTTTTAGTTTTCTGACCTTCAAGTCCTTGCACTATCATTTCTTTTCTTTTCCCTGTGACCTTGCCATTATCCTACCCTTCATCTCTCATTTTAAAGACTTAGTAATTTTCCTTGCAGCCATTATTACAAATTATTTAAAACTATATGGGTACCTCAAAGTTGGTGGAAAAATAGAATTAAAGGTTAACACGAGTCTCCCTGAACATTGGGAAGATCCTTCATACTTTATAATACTGTTCTCTAGAGTTTTTTATGTGTTTGTCTTCTCTTCCAGAAACTTCACCATATGGGTACCTCAAAGTTGGTGGAAAAATAGAATTAAAGGTTAACACGAGTCTCCCTGAACATTGGGAAGATCCTTCGTACTTTATAATACTGTTCTCTAGAGTTTTTTATGTGTTTGTCTTCTCTTCCAGAAACTTCACTAATTTCGCTGAAGTAAATGGGTCATAACATATTTATATCACCATATGATCGTCAGCAAAACCAAGACACAGGTGCATAACAGCTACTAAATAAATGGCAAAGTAATACAACCCAGGCTATATTTTGCTACAGTGTAATTCAATTTAGGACTTACATTTAATGCATCTTTTATCTAGAATATCTAAATGAATGAGGAAGTACCACCAGTTTAACCCAATGAGAAAGTAAACCCAATTAATTATAAAGAATATGACTTTGTTCCAAGACTCTCTAATAAAAAAAAAAGTTTATAAAATGTCTTCTCTTACTTAAAATTTTCTCATTTTTCTAGTAAATGAAATATAGCTATCTTTATATCACTGAAACATCTAGAAACATCTAACACCAGTGCCCAGTTTCCATTGTATCAATCAATACTTATTTTCTTTCAGGTATAGTGATTCTGAATTACAGTGAGATTGATTAATTTCTATGTTGTAGTTTTCTCCCTGCCATCAAGTTGACTTACATGACGTTCTTACAATACAATGAGGGAAGTAGAGCCTATAACCTAACCAGCCCAATTTCAGATTTGGGTTCCACCATTTGTGTGATGCTGTCTTACAGAGAACTGTCAGAATGATCAGAGTCTATTTTGGAGAGAACTAGATACCTAAGTCATTTACATAGAAAAAGAACCACAGTAAAAATTACATACATTCATACTGTCTATGTGTGTGTGAGAGAGAAATGTTCTCTTTAACTATTTTCCAATCAAGTAATAAGCATTTATTTAGTATGTGCTCTCTATTAGACACTTTGCTAAATGCTATTGGAGATACAGAAAAATTTATAACATAGTTCTTGTAATATATACTTCCAGTAAACTGTTACAACTTGAACAAAAATACATAAAGACTTAAAGTATTACAACTTTTAAATCAAGTCTACAGCTTTAAACATAATCTCCTAATAAATGGTGCCAATAATAATGCCAGTAGATGTTCAGGAGAAAAAGAGACCATTTTTGACAAAGGGTTTTAGTGAGAAGACCTGATTTTTTCTCCATCATTGGCCATAGCCACTTCTCTCCAGCGGCTGCTGGTAATCTTTTCGGGAGCTATTTCCCTAACAAACCTGCTCTATTTGAATTGTTTTAAGATCCTATAGTTTCGTTTATTTTTTTTTTATCCTGCTCTTCTCTGCCTGCTTCCATGAGTTTGGCTTTTTAGACCTTCTCTGGCTCTTCAGCACATGCGGGTTTATCCTAGGTGGATGTTTTCTCTGATACTTTCTCTAAACTATGTGCTTCTTTTTGAGAGAGCAATAATTTACTGTTTCTGAATTAAATAGCTCTGAGATGGGCATACTTCCCTAGTCCTGTCTAAAATCATGCAAAGACCAAGCAGTACTTTGTCCACCAATAAATCTTATCCAGTTCCAACCATTTCCCCACTTTCTGAGACACACCTTAAAATTATTAAGTTCAGGCTCTAAAACCCTATAAACACCCTTTTAATTTTTCCACTTTGACACACTAGAAAGACTCTGCCAAGTTGGTATTATGCATTACTACAGTAGGCCTAATAAACTGAACTTTTGAGGGGAGTAAGTAAAATACCTTCTAAGTGGGGTTTCCTTTCTAATGTTCTAACCTTTTCAGCCTACATTGGTCTCAGATTGCACGCTAACCAAATGATTTAGGCAGTGAAAATACTAATGATTGCAGAATGGCCATATTCTAAAGGATAATACAGAGGAAAGGCAACAATGAGAAGGAAATTCCAAAACCTGTAAGTAACTAACTGTAGGATCTGGTTTGAGAAGGGATTCTATTAGTTCTGAGTCTGCAATTATAAGATTCCGTAGGAACATGAGCATACTCCTTTCTTCTTGATATACTGTGTAACTTCAATAATTGCTAATCTATGTGCCAGGCACAAGTCTAAGGGTATTATATATATATATATTTATATTTATATTATATATATATATATATTTATATTTATATTATATATATTTATATTATATATTATATATATATAATTTTATTTTATCTTTATGACAAATATTTAATATTTTTATTTTTTCCCTCTTTATAGCTAAAATTATTAAGTCACAGAGAGGACAGGTAACTTGTATTTGGGCACAAAGTTAGTAACTGGCATAGCCAGGAATTAAATCCAGGTAGTATCATAGCATAACTGAGACCTGAAGCCTCTATGATGTACTTCCTTCTCGAATTATAAGGTCTGGTTTCTCTTAAAGAGGAAAAAGGACACATTGTGACCACATTTGAAACATTTACCAGATGGGTTATAGATGATTTATTCATTTAATATTATTAATTTTAACATATTTAATAGCTCTTACTGTTATCAATTGCGCATGCTAATTTATTATATAATAATTTTGTGTAAAATTCATGAGCATCTTTTGTTTGAAAATCCTAAATATGTCCACATATTATCATCATTTAACTTCTGTTTCTTATATATTTCTATGTAAAATTTCAGTTGTTTAAGATGAAAATAATGCATAATATAATTTTCAAACTCTTGACTATAGCTATCCCTATAAAATACTTATGTTTTAATAGGATAGATTGTCTATTAAAAATGATTGGCATGCATATAACAAAATTATTTTTGTTACCCTGTTCTCATTTCCAAAGTAATTCTCTCTGATGTCATAATTTTAATTGTTTTTATGTTTTTATTACTAAGAATGATGGGTTAAAGAAAAACAGTTATGATTAAGGTTTAAAAAGATGGCTTATAATTAGTAACACTAAAGCGTGAAAATATATGTACAGTATGGTTGTCATTTAATATATAAAATTGCATTTCTGAGGTCTGTATATTTTATAATATTTTTTAAATGTTTGGGTTATAATTTATCCTTCAACTTTATTCAATGTTTTATAAGAGCAACATAATCTATTTTAGGAGCAATAATGTAACCTATGTTCATAAGATAGTGCTTATTAACTTTTGTCTTTGTTGTTGTAGTATTTATTCATTGACTTACTTAACTCTTTTTCTCATGAATTTCTCTCTACATTGGTAACAAAGTGATCTTCCTAAAGTTCAAGAACAATCTTAACCTCTTATTAAAACACTCGCTTAAATCAAAAAAGTAAAATTCATGACAAGTACATAGGATCAATACTCACCAGGAAAATGCAAATCAAAACAATAATGAAATATCACCTCACACTTTTAGAATGACTATTATAAAAAAAAAAGAAAAATGATAAGTGTTGGCAAGGTTGTGGAGAAAGGGAATTCCTACACACTGGTGGGAACGTACACAGGTACAGCCACTATGAAAAACAGTTTGAAAGTTCTTCAAAAAACTAAAAATAGAACTACCCTATGATACAGCAATCCCACTTTCGGGTGTATATCCAAAAAAGTTGAAAATCAGGATTTCAAATAGATATCTGCACTCCTATGTTCATTGCAGAATTATTCACAATAGTGAAGACATGAAAGCAACCTAAATGTCCATTTAGAGATGAACAGTGTAATAGATTGAATTATGTTACCCCAAAACTCACTGAAGCTTGAATTGTGTCCCCCAAGTTGTATGTATTAGAAACTTAGCCCCCACTGTGACTGTTAAGAGGGAAGCAAGTCTTATGGTAATTAAAGGTGGAGCCTTAAAGAGGTGATTAGATTGTAGGACTGTGCTGTAGTGAATGGATTAATAATGGTGGTCAGGGGTGTAGTTCTGAGGGATTTAAAAGAAGTGAAAGGGGAGTCTGTCTCTCTCTGTTCTCTCTGTTTCCACTGTCTTGCAATGTGAGACCCCCGGGTTGCTGTTGCCACCACCAGATGGACTTTGGACTGTCCAGGGCCTGAAACTGTAAGCAATAAATTTTGTTTTCTTTATAAATCACCCAGTTTCAAGTATTTTTTAATAAGTAACAGAAATAGGCTTATACAAATGGATAAAGAAAATGTGGTATATACATATAATAGACTACTATTCAGCTTTAAAAAAAAAAGGAAATCCTACCATTTGTGATAACATGGATGAACCTGGAGGACATTACGTGAAGTGAAATAAGCAAAGACACAGAAGGACGAATGCTACACGATCCCATTTATTTTTATTTATTTATTTATTTTTTGTCTTTTGTCAAAAGGGGACCGGCAACGGGATCGCAACCCTCGGCGTTGCTCCCGCGCCTCGCTCAGCCAGTGAGCGGGAACCGGTCTGTATGTGGGATCCGAACCCTCGGGCGGGAGCGCCGCCGCGCTTCCCAAGTGGCGCACTTATCCAGTGCGCCACCGGGCCGGCCCTACACGATCCCATTTATATGAGGAACCTAAAATAGTCAAACTCATAGAAACAGGAAGTAGAATAGTGGTTGTTGGGGGGATTGGAAAATGGGTCGGTATTAGCCAAAGACTATAAAGTTTTTTTTATGCAAGATAAATAATTCCTAGAGATGTACAGCACAGTATAGTGCCTATAGTTAACAATACTGTATTGTATCCTTAAAATTTTAAGAGGTTAGATTTTATCTTAAATATTTTTATTTTAGTGATAATGATAGTAAGTTAAAAGGGCAGGAGGAAACTTTTGGAGGTGATGGAGAGGTTTATGACATAGATTATTGTGATATTTCAATTGATGTATACTTATCTCCAAATTCATCAAGTTGCATACATTAAATGCATAGAATTGTTTGTATGTCCATAATACCTCAATAAAGTATTTTTTAAGTAAAATTTAAACTTTCTTGCAGGACATACAATGTCTTCTACAATTGGACAACAGCTGCCTGATATTGGAAACATTCAGAATTGTTTTGTCTGAATTATAATTCTTCGGTACACTTGTGCTTAGCTCCAGTTGTGCCTTTAGCCTGGCATTTGCTAACTCTAATCTGCTACTACCTAGTATCTTCAAGATCTACTACCATCAAAAGCTCCAAGTTACCTTCTTAGTCAAAATTAGGCACTTGGGCTTCCTCAGACCTTATTTTTATCTCTATTTAGCATGCATTTTTTTTTTCTGTCTCCTCACTCTAGGACATTGTTTACATAGTTACTCTTTACCCTTAAAGGTAGAAAATGGTTTTATTCATTTTTATATCCAAAATAAAACCATAGTGACTTCAGAAATTAGGTGTTTTATCAATATTAAGCTGTATACAATGATGGATTATTACTTTTAATTATTTTCCGGGATGGTATATAAATAGCACAGCACATACTAGCTTCTAAAGAAAGTCTAACCCCAAAGGGCTCATAAATTCTTATACTATAAAAGAAAAATATTGACACCCAAACACTTATTTAACTTTACATAATAAAAGCCCAAAAGAAATTAGAACCTCTCAGTTTCTAAAGATAAATGTGGAAGGCAAAACCAGAAATATTTCAAATCATTAATATGAGAAATTGGATGCAAAAAGTTTTAGCATGTATTATACTTTTAGTAAAAAAGGTCAGATATCAAAGTTAGAATATTTACTTTTAGGACTCATTAAAAACTTGCTATGATAATTAATATAACACAGGTGGCAGTGAAGTTTTAGAAAGATTTAGACAAATGTCATGGATCATAAATTTATGAATAGTTATTCTCAAAATTTGAAATCAAATAAGAAAATATATTTAATGTAATTCTGATAATAAGAATTTATGTAAAAGTAATGAAACTATTGAAGAAAACAGTAATAATGGTATTTGTATTAATATTTAGAAACTCAACCCTAATTTCTAGGAAACAGTATCATAATTTGGATATCTCCCAGGGAACTCAAAACAATGGCAGTAGCCTAAATCCATTCCCCCCATTCTCTTCAAAAATAAAACAGAGCATCAAGAAAAACATCTAAAACTATCAACACAGCATTCCTTCAGCATAACTGGAAGACAAGAAATATCTGAACTTTAAAATACCTACACTTTAACAAAGAGAAGTCAAACACCCAAATTTCAACAAGCAATCTCTCACATTCTTGCCACCAACCTTTTTCATGAACAAGGGTAGTCCAAGAAAAACTACATGGAAAGGAGAAGAGGGGACCTAACAGCTCACGTCACATTGTTCTTTAACTGTTCCATAAAGAGCACCTCCACTCTGTGTGAAAATACTGAAAAAGTGTATAAGTAGATGGCAGCACTATTTCAAAGACATGAAAACACATGCAGTTTGAGGCAGTCATCTTGGAAAAGCATAACTTCTTGGGAAAAAAGGAGAAAAAGGTGTGAACATACCACTTGGCAATTGGATGGTGAAAATAAAAGATGCAAAAGTTGAAAATGTGGGACACTGAAAAAAAAAAAAAAAAGAAAAGGAGTAAAGGCAACTGCTCTCTAAGTACCAAATAAAATAATATAATCTAGACAAACTGAACCTTGCATTAGTGATAATGTTATTGAATTCAGGTTCATATAAAGCTCCCCAAATCTGTAAAAGACAGAAATTAAAAAATAAATTATAAAAACTTATAAGAAATCAGAAAATAGGAAAGAAACACGGTAGCTGACAAAATGCGTCTACCCTAACTGAATTTAATATATTCAAGATGATTTAAATATACCCCAAAAAGTATTTGGGGAAATAAGAAATCATCTTTGATTATAAATTCAAAACTTAATAAATTTAAAATGTTGATTGAAAGAGGGTTGGTTGGAAAAAAAGGACATAATCATCTCCAATATTAAGAATAATTTATACATCCAAGGTAGAATAGATTCAAATGAAAGTGTTATAAGAGTCATTAAAAATGGTAAAGATGGACAGCCCCAGTAGGTGCCAAGGTAAGCCGAGCCCTGTGTGCCACCAGGGGCACAGTCTCCAGCCCCGGAGGGACATGTGCATATCCCCAGCAGGCACCAGGGTGAGTAGAATCCTATGTGCCTTCGGGGGCCCAGACTTCAGCTCTGGAAAGCCATACTTAATGCCAGAACAGAAGCCAAGGTGGTGTACCACAGCCACCACCACACCTACTATCACTGCCAGGATGGTTCACAACCACAGTAGCAGCCAGGGCTACTCTACAGGCAGCCTGACACACACTCAATGACACTGATAGAAGAAGAGTCATCAGCAGAGCCTGCTAATAAAAGAGGTGGAAATCTATATCCTCATACTGAACACCAGAGTAATAGAAAAAGCAAGTGCTCTACCAGATGACCAAACATCAGTGAAAAAATACTAGAACTACAAAAAAGAAGATATGACATTACTGAGGAGTACAGTAATGCTCAAATACCAGACCCTATAGAATAGGAAACCCTTGAAATATCTGAAAAGGAATACTAAGCAATGATTTTAAGAAAACTCAAAGAGATAAGAGAAGACTCAATCAGAGAACACAATGAAATAAGAAAAAAGTATCCAGGATATGAAGGAGAAAATTTGCAAAGAGATTAATACCTTAAAAGAGAGTGTAGCAGAACTCCTAGAAATGAAAAATTCACTCAGTGAAATAATAAAAACAAACAAACAAACAAACAAACAAACAAAAAACCCAGAGAGCTTGGGCAGCAAGGTAGAGCAAGCAGAAGAAAGAATTTTGGATCTCAAAGATGGTCTTTTCAAAATAACCCAGGTGAACAAAAAAAAAGGAAAAAAATTAAAATCATGAAGAAAATCTAAGAAAGGTAGACAGCTTCAAGTGCACAAACATCCAAATCATCAGTGTTCCAGAAGGGGAGGAGAAAGGAAAAGGCATTGAAAACCTATTCAAGGAAGTAATAACAGAAAATTTCCCAGGCACAGGAAGAGATACAGACCTTCAGATCCAAGAAGGCCAAAGATCCCCAAACAGATTCAATCCAAAAAGATCCTCTCCGAGATAAATTATAGTGAAATTTTCAAAGCTCAAAGACAAAAAGAATTCTAAAAGCAGCAAGAGAAATGTGTCAAGTCACCTATAAGGGAGCCCCCATCAGACTAACAGCAGACTTCTCAAATGGAGTCCTACAGGCCAGAAGATAGTGGGATGATATATTCAAAATCTAAAAGAAAAAAAAAATTGCCAGCCAAGAATTCTATACCCAGCAGGGCTCTCCTTCAGAAATGAGAGAGAAATAGTGTATTTCCCAAACAACAAAAATTGTGGGAGTTCACCACCACACAACCAGCCCTGCAAGAAATTCTCAAGGGAGTCCTGCATCTGGAATCTGAATAACGATGATCACTGTCACAGAATCACAAGAGCAAAACCTGCTGTTAAAACAAAAATGCAAACAAGAAAGACAAAGAAGCTAAATCATGCTATCTCAAATTTCCAGCTAACATTGAAGATGATAAATAAAAGAGGAGAAAATGAACAAAAACTATTTAAAACATTTAAACAAAAAGCAATAAAATGACAAGAGCATAACAATACCTGTCAATAACAACCCTGAATGTGAAAGGATTTAACTCCCCATTCAAAAGACACAGATTGACTGACTGGATTAAAAAGATAGACCTAACTATATGCTGTCTTTAAGAGACTCACTTCACTTGTAAAGACACACACAGATTAAAAGTGAAGAGATAGATGAAGGTATACCATCCAAATGGAAACCAAAAGTGAGCAGTAGCTATTCTTATGTTGGATAAAATAGACTTTAAACCAAAAACCATAAAAAGAGACAAAGAAGGCCATTATACAATGATAAAGGAATCTATCCAGCCAGAAGACATAAAATCATAAATATGTATGCACCCAACACTGGAGCACCCAGCTATATAAAGCAAACACTCTTAGACCTGAAGAAAGAAATAGATCCTATTACAATAATAGTGGGTGACCTGAATACCACTCTCTCAGCATGCGATAGATCTTCCAGGCAACAAATCGACAAAGAAATTTAGGATTTAAATTACACCTTAGACAAACTGGATCTGGAAGATATATACAGAATATTTCATCCAACAACTACAGAATATATATTATTCTCATCAGTATGTGGAACATCCTCCAGGATAGACCATATGTCACAAATCTACTCTCAGAAAATTTTTAAAAATTTAATTCATTTCAAGTATCTTTCAGACCAGAATGGACTAAAACTGGAAATGAATAACAAGCAAAACCTGGGAAACTATACAAATGCATGGAAACTAAACAACAGGCTCCTGAATGACCTATGGGTCCAAGAAGAAATTAAAAGGGAAATCAAAAAATTTCTTGCAACTAATGAAAATAAAGATACTTCATATCAAAATGTGAAATGCCACAAAAACAGTACTAAGAGAGAAGTTTACTGCAACAAATGCTTACATCAAAAGTATAGAAAACCTTCAAATTAATGACAATACTATACCTCAAAGAGCTAAAAACAACAATAATAAAAGTAATAGATGGAAAGAAATAATTAAGATCAGAGCAGAACTAAAGGAAATAAAGACCCAAAAAATGAAACAAAAGATAAATGAAACAAAGTTGTTTTTTGAGAAGACAAGTAAAATAGACAAACCATTAGCTAGGTTTAAAAAAAGAAAAAAATAACAAAAACAAAAATCATAAATTAAAAGGGAGACATTACAACTGATACCACAGAAATATGAAGAATCATTAGAGACTATTATAAACTCATAAATTAAAAGGGAGACATTACAACTGATACCACAGAAATATGAAGAGTCATTAGAGACTATTATAAAGAGCTGTATGCCAACATATATGAAAACCTGAAGGAAATGGATAAATTTCTGGACACATATAAACTATCCAGAGTGAAACATAAGAAATAGAAAACCTGAACAGAACAATAACAAGCAATGAGATTGAAGCAGTAATCAGCAATCTTCCAACAAAGAAAAGCCCAGAACTGGATGGCTTTACAGCTGAATTCTATCAAACATGTAAAGAAGAATTAATTCTACTTCTCTTCAAACTATTCCAAAAAATTGAAACAGAAGCCATTCTTCCAAACTCATTCTGTGAGACTAGTATCATCCTGATACCAAAACTAGATGAAGATAAAACAAAAAAAAGAAAATTACAGGCTGATATTCTTGATGAACATAGACACAAATATTCTCAACAACATATTTGCAATCAGGCATCAAGCAATACATGAAGACATCAAATTTATACATCATGATCAAGTGGGATTCATCCCAGGCATGCAAGGATGGTTCAACATACAAAAGTTAATAAATGTGGTACATCACATCAAGACTGAAAGGACAAAAACCATATTATTATCTCAAGAGACACAGAAAAAGCATTTGCCAAAGTTCACCTTTCCTTCATGATGAAGACTTATCAAATTAAGTGTAGAAAGAAAGTATCTAAACTTAATAAAAGCCATCTACAACAAACCCACCACCAATATCATTCTGAATGGGGAAAAAATGAAGGCTTTTTCTTTAAGAACAGGAAGAGGACAAGGATGCCCACTCTTACCACTTCTATTTAACATAGTTATGGAAGTACTAGCTAGAGCAATCAGGCAAGAGAAAGAAATAAAGGGCATCCATATTGGAAAAGATGAAGTTGAATTGCTTCTATTTGCAGATGTCATGATACTATATATAGAAAAACTTAATGACTCTATCAAAAAACTCTTAGACCTGGTTAATAATTTCAGTAACATCTTAGGATAAAAAATCAATGCCCTAAAATCAGTTGCATTTATATTCTCCAAAAATTAGCTAACAGGAAGAGAAATCAAGAAAGTATGCTCATTTACAGTAGTCACCTAAAATAAAATAATAAAATAAAATAAAATAATAAAATAAAATAAAATAAAATAAAATAAAATAAAATAAAATAAAATAAAATAAAATAAAATAAAATAAAATAAAATAAAATAAAATAAAATAAAATAAAATAAAATAAAATAAAATAAAATAAAATAAAATACCTAGGAATCAATTTAACCAAGGAGGTGAAAGATCTCTCTGATGAGAACTACAAACCACTACTTAAAGAACTTGAAGAAGACACAAAAAGATGGAAAGACATTGCATGCTCTTAGATCGGAAGAAATAACATTGTGAAAAATGTCCATACTACCCAAAGTGATCTAGAGATTCAGTGCAATCCCCATCAAAATACCAATTACATTCTTTATAGAAATGGAAAAAGCTATCTTAACATTTATATGGAACAACAAAAGACCCCAAATAGCCAAACCAATCCTGAGCAAAAAAAAAAAAAAAAAAAGCCAGAGGCATAACACTACCTGACCTCAAATTATACTACAAAGCTATAGCACCCAAAACAGAATTGTACTGTCATAAGAATAGACACTCAGACTAGTGGAGCAGAATAGAGAACCCAGAAATCACCCCACAAGCTTAGAGCTAATCGATATTTGAAAAAGGCAACAAAAACATACATTGGGAAAAAGACTTCCTCTTCAATAAGTGGTGCTGGGAAAATTGGATATCCAAAGACAGAAGAATGAAATTAGAAATGCACCCCTCGCCATATACAAAATCAAATCAAAATGGATTGAAGACTTAAGTGTATTACCTGAAACTGTAAAACTACAAAGGGAAAATATAGGGGAAATACTTTGAGAACTAGGTCTTGGCATAGACTTTATGAATAAGAGCCCAGAAGTACAAGCAACAAAAGAAAAAATAAACTGGACTATATCAAACTAAAAAGCTTCTGCAAAGCAAAGGAAACAATCAACAAAGTGAAATTAAAGCCTACAGAGTAGGAGAAACTTTTTGCAACCTATCCATCTGGCAAGGGATTAATATCCAGAATATACAAGGAACTGAAGCAATTACACAGTAAAAAACAAATAACCCACTTGAAAAATGGACAAAGGTGCTGAATAGACATTTTTTGAAGGAAGACATACAAATGGCCAACAGACACATGAAAAAATGCTGAATGTCACTAATCATCAGGGAAATGAAATTAAAACCACATTGAGATATCACCTCACACCAGTCAGACTGGCTATAATCAAAAAGATGGAGAATAACAAATGCTGGGAAAAATGTGGAGAGGAAGGAATTCTCCTGCACTGTTGGTGGGACTGTAAATTAGTACAACCACTATGGAAATCTGTATGGAGTTTTCTCAAACAACTACCCATAGATCTACCATATGATCCAGTAATCCCACTTCTGGGTATATACCTAAAGGAATGGAAATCATCATTTCAAGGGGATACCTGCCCTCCTGTGTTCATTGTAGCTCTATTTACAATAGCCAGGATATGGAACCAACCTAAATGTCCATTGATGGATGACTGGATAAGGAAAATGTGGTATATATACACCATGGGATACTACTCTGCGATAAAAAAGAATGAAATTCTCCCATTCACAACAATGTGGATGCACTCAGAGAAACTTATGCTGGGTGACATAATCTACCCACAGAGGAAAAAATACTACATGTCCTCAGTCATAAGTGGGAGCTAAGAGAGAAAGAAGGATGGGAAGGAAGACCACAGTGGTGCACTGGACTTGTAGATGGAGAGAGCAGACCTAGGGTTGCAAAGTGGGGTGGGATAAAAGGGAGGGGGAGGAAGGTTGGGGATTAGTTGGGTGGGGGGCACAGAATAATCGCAGTTTGTGGTAATGGGCAGTGCTTATAGTATCGATCTGGCCATCACATCTTAGGCATAAATGATGATGATCATCTTTGTGTCCCATAAATATTTACAATCAATTAAAAAAAGAAAAAATATGTTCAAATGAAATCATGAAAATAAAAGTGAGATAAGGAAAGAAGTGAACAAAGTCAGAGATAAAGTGGTGAAAAACAGAAGGCTAATAATAATAACAACAACACGTATAACCAGAGAATCTGAAAAAGAAAATCGATGAAGCAGAATTCATATTTAAATTCATAGTTCAAGGCAACTCCCCAAATAACAAAAGGCCTGAACTAATATATTGAAGGGACATATGAGTAATTGTGCAAAATTAACCAATAACTGTCAACTCTAAGACTTATACAAGGCCTCCAGGCAAAATATCAAATAACTTACATGAACAAAGTAATTAGACTTTCAATGTCACCCCACAACCAGTGAGCACACCTAATTTCAAGATCTTATTTTCTAAATGCCTGCTATCCAATAAAAAAAACCCAGAGCTCCTTGGAGAAATGACTGACTCTCTGCTGGGGAAAAGAAAGCATGAGATGAGCCTGTAGCATCCTGTGGTCCCAGAAAATTTTTTTAAAAGTGCTCAAAAAATGATGGGAGAATATCAAAAAGACATGAGTAAACCTTTTGCTTCCTGCCTAGTTGAAGTCATAAGGAACTGGATTTAACCTCCCACCTGAAACTATAACAACACTGAAACAGAATATATTGAAATCATAGTTTCAAGGTACTGAACATCAGGAAATGAAGGACTGTGATCACTGAGAGATGGGAACAAGTGATGTAAGTGCTATGATTGCCCCCAGCTTACTACCTTGAGGAAGTTTACAGGACTCAGGGAGGGGAAAACCTAAACAGAGCTCAGAAGACTCCTTGCAGTAAGGATATGCAGCTGAGAGTCTAGAGATGGCTAGAGTTTGCAGGGCAATGTACTGCCAACGGATCTGCTTGGGGGTTTGGAAATGCATTTTATGTCCTGGCAGCGTAAAATTGTATCCCAGCTTTGTTTTTCTGTTGAACTTTCTTGCCTTCTTTGCTCATGCACATGGTCTCACATTCAGCCAGCGATATGTGGATAGCTAAGGCACTCTCCAGGCTCTCCCAAGAGTGTGTCCCTCCTTGCTAATGCACACAGCCTTTTAGACCACTGCAGTTATGTGGGAGCTTATTAATTTCTGATTAATTTCAGCTAGCCTGCCAGTTTCCTACTTTTCCCAACTGTAGGCTAGCTGCAGCACTGGCAGTCCACATTTATTTTTGCATTGCTATTGCTATAGTTTCCAATGGGCGTGCGATTTTTTTTGCTCCACTTAAATTCAATCAGCCCCTTCCAGGAGTGAACCTGTTGGTTTTCACCACACTATCTTCTCAACGTGGAGGTTGGTGGGGAGTGTGGAGGGAGAGTAGACGGCAGTCTAGCTCTGTAGATTTTCTGTATTCTTACCTGCAGTTTAGTGATTTATCTTGAATAAATGCCCCTCAGTTTGTTGTTTGCCTCAATTTCCAGATCTGTTTTTCATAATTTCATCCAGTTTTATCATTGATTTGTAGGAAGATTTTCTTTCTTTTTTTTTGTTTTTGTTTTTGTTTTTGATTTTTTGAGTTTCTCTCTTTGCCATTCTGGAATTTTCCTTCTTACATTCTGGTCTTTAGTTTCAGATTTCTTGGCTGAGACAGTCACACGGAATCTCCCTGTCTGTCATTTTTAATCAGCATTGGTTATAAGATAATAATGGGAAATTCTGAGAAATCCTTAATTAGAAGAAATTTAACCATCAAATTATTTATAATAAAGGCTTTACGTATATAGCTTGAGATGCCTCACATTAATCTGTAGGTTGATTGTATTTGAAGTCTCAAATCAACTCCAAGCAACGTGTGGGCATAGCCATTTATTTTTATTTTCACATCTCAATTTCCTTATATATAAAACAAATCCATTTGCTTTGTTTTTTGTTTGTTTGTTTGTTTTGGTGGCTGGCTGGTATAGGGATTGAGCCCTTGACCTTGGTGTTATTAGCATCATACTCTAACCAACTAAGTTAACTGGTCAGCCCCTGCTTAGATTTATTTATTTTTAACTTCTTTCATCTTGGGCATTCTGTGGTCCCATGAGAAAACAGCTAGGATGTTAGTTTTTACAACCAGTACCTGGGAAGCCTAAAATAAATGATTGGTGTGTGAATTGTTCCTAACTTAGGAAGGCAGAGAATGGAGTTAAATTCCTATTGCTATATGTGAATATTCATATTATAATCAATGTTTGATTTGAGATCTATGCTGATTATACATAAGTAATGTTAGAAGGTCAATCACAAAAAAGGTTGTACTTGCCAGAAAACTTTTTGGTCAAGACATTATAAAAGAGGGGGAGGCGGATGTAAAGAAGTGTTGGGGTTATATTTTAGATGTAATGACATTGAATTGACAGGAGATACGCTAATGTGTCTTTTGGATGTTGAATCTCAGTTTTCCCCAGGCTCGATATAAGTAAGGTTTAAACATTATTAAGTTGAACAATTTTCCTTCAGAATTTTCTTAAATGAATTTAATTTCCTTAATTAAAGCCACTAAATATAAAATAGCATAATGGCTAAAAGGTCAAATGCTGGCTCTGTTTTAACAAGTGTAAAACAATTCAAATTGAATGACTTATTATAGATAAAATTAAATTCAATTATTCAGTTGTGGAACTGCAAAAGATTATCTTTGGTATTTGTAGTCATTCTTAAATACTGGTATTGATATTGAATTTGCCCTAGCTTTGATCCCCTGGTTGTGACACAAATGTAGTGCATGAAAATAGTTATTGTTCTAGATGCTGAAGACTGGCAAGAAGTCAAGGGTTCCTAAATCAGACTCAAAAAGTAGCAATGATGATAAATAAATAAGACTTACATATACTTATATTATCTAAATAGCACTTTCCACAATAAAAAGGGACCATGTGGTTATGTAAAATGTGGCATAGCATAAAATACACGTAGGATCAATACAAATTGATGGAAGAAATGAACAGATTACCCTGTTCATAGGATAACAAGCTCTGGCAGTAACTAGTCAGCAATTATTCATTGGATTCCTAGCACATGTTTACTGTTCTGTAAGTTGCTACACACCATTGATAATAACAAGTAAAAAAATACAAAACTTAAGCCATTTATAATTTAGTTAAAATCAAGAAAGGGTTCTATAGTTTGTTTCCTATTCGTTGACTTTCATGTGCATTCCAATTATCTGGAGATTTGTTAAAATGCGATTCTGGCTTAGCAGATCTGGAGTAGGATCTGAGATTCAGCATTTCAACAAGATGGCAGGTGATGGCCATGCCACTGGTTCATTAACCACGCTTTGAATAGCAAGAACATCTTCAATGGTCATGACACATCTCCAGAGGTCAGTTTTACAATCAGATTTTTAAGATACATGAATTGATGATTATATTTCTGTTGAAATAAAGTCCCACTTTACCTTATTATTGATGACAATGTCTTAATGAGACGAGAAAAAAATAATAAGTGATAAATTATTTTTTTGTATCCTTTTGGTACACTGTGTATTTTTTTTTTTTTTTTTTTTTTTTTTTTTGTCTTTTTTCGTGACCGGCAACGGATCGCAACCCTCACTGTCGCGCCCGTACCAGACCTGGACGGCAACGGGATCGCAACCCTCAGTGTTGTGCCCACACCCCGCTCAGCCAGTGAGCGGCCGGTCTGTATGTGGGATCCGAACCCTCGGCGGGAGTGCCGCCGCATTCCCAAGCTGAGCACAGTAGCAGTGCGCCACCGGCCGGCCCGTACACTGTGTATTTTTAACATTTGTATGTTTAGTTCAGGTCTTCCCAAGTTCATAAATACATTCTACTCAGTCATGGAATCTCATACTTATTTTTTATTTCCCAAACAACTAACCCAAATTGTTTTATAAATAAATTTTCTTTGAAGAGGTTGAATGCCCACCAAATATTTAGGAATTCATTTTGCCAAAACAAGCATGAGGAATCTAACTTAGATCTATAAATGTTGGAAGGAACATTAAATAAGCCAAGTTTAAAGAAATTATTTTTTTCCAAAAATAAATTGTCTAGTCTAATAAGTTTTTATAAAAATAGAAAAAAAAATTGAAGGCTTTTTTTTTTCTGATTTAAATTTAAAAGCATTAGAAAGCTTTACAGGAGTTGGCCATGTATCCCCTTAAGTGTTTGTCACACATCGTTCTCACTTTAAGTCTGGCATATCTGCTGAGCATTATTACTTTGCCATGGCTTGGACCGTTTCCTTTCTTTCTGGGAATATTTGTTTGTTTGTTTGTTTTTGTGTGTGAATAATATGATCCGCTATTCATTTTTTAAGTTAATTTAATTTAATTTTTTGTTGAGGCACAATTGATTATACATATTTGTGGGGTACAGAGTTTTAATAATGGTATGAATCCAATCAGTCTTGGCTTTCCCCTTTAATCCCCACCCCTATTCCTTTCTTACTAGTTTGGGCACTTGCCCATGGTATTTCAAATCCTATATATCACCAGGCCATTTATGAATGGAATCTCTTCTTAGATTTCACCTTAGTATAGAATATTAGCATAGCAAAGATACTGAAGGAAAGGAAAAGTAAAATGAAAATCAAAATTTCATTAGAGTTAGTTTTTCTCTGGGGATTGATAATCACTTCAAAATTGGTAATCACTGCAAATCACTAAAAAATGCTACTCTTAAGCAAGTTGATTATAAACAACAGGAAGTCATAGGGAAGTTTCCCTAATGAATGAGTTCACCTTACCTCCCAGCCAACCCTGGAGTCAGAGGAGCTGTGAAGATATAATTTCCTCCCCACTCCTCAGCTGATTGAAAGGCTGACTTTGTACTCAGTTACCCTGGAGACATCAGTAAAAGAGACATGTGGAGAGCTAAAAAAATTCAAAATACCACAGTCTGAAGTGGGTTGAAAAGGTACTGAGAGAAACAAATCTTCCCCCTTGGGAAAAAAATGGAAGAGCATTATTTGGAAGATAAATACATTTTTATAGCATTCAGAACTCAGACTATTCAATAGAGTCTCATTAACTCAGACAGGCAGACTTAAAATTTAGTGGTTCAATATACAAAATGAAGAATACAGGCAGAAAATGTTACACCAGAGGACAGGGCACTCAGGTCAGAAGGAAAGAAAACCCCATAATGGGGTCGAGATTTGTCCCCTTGGGCATAGGGGCATTTCTGCTTGGTTTAATAAAGTCCTAACACATACTCCTAAAGGGACATATACAGAGAGAAATTTCCTGTCAGTCATCTAAAAAATATAATGTTATTATCTTCTTTAAATGGAAAAAGAAGAGCGAGGGGTTAGACCAGAGTGAGCAATTTGTTTTACTGTTTATGCAATAAAGGACAAAGGAGTATAAGAAAAAAAAATAAAAAGGTAATAGATTTGTCAGATGAAAACCATGTGTTTTCTTCCCCTGAGCTTTAGACCAGTATGACAGAATTAGGAGATCCCCAACTGGCTCAACTCAAATGTCTGCAGGGTCATTCAGTTGACATTAGTCAGTAAAGCAGTCCAAGTATGTGAAAAATTTGTTTAAATATCAAAATATGTATATGCATGCTGTGCTCTTCCATTATTACTCATTGTTATTTAAAGATAGGCAGAATTCCAAGATGACCAACAAAATTTTTACCCTTTGATGCACATGTTGTGTATAATCTCCTCCCCTTGAGTGTGGGAAAAGATTTCACACTCCAAATTAAGTTATGTTTTATGTCCAAGGCAAAAGAATTTTGCAGATGTAATTAAGGTCTCAATTCAGTTCATCTTGAGTTAATCAAAACAGATTATCTAGGTGGGCCTGACCTAATCAGATAAGCCTGTCAAAAAGAGTGGGCCCTTCCTGAAGTCAGAGGGATTTGAATCATAAGAGATGTTCTCCTGTTGGCTTTGAAAAACAAACAGCTAAGTTGTGAGAGGATCTATGAAGGTGATCATGTGACAAGGAGCTGTGGGCAGCATCTAAGAGCCGAGAGTGACCCCTGACCAACAATAAAAATCAAAATGGAACCTTTGTCCTGCAACTGCAAGGGATTAAATTCTGCACACAACCTGAATAAGCTTCATGAAAACTGTGCTCCTCAGATGAGACCCTAGCCAAGCTGACTTATTGATTTCAGTCCTGTGAGACCCTGAGCAAAGACCCCACTAATATGTTACAGACTCCTGCCCTACAGAATCTGTGAGAATATAAATAGATGTTGTTTTAAGCTTCAAAATGATACCACCATTTTGAAAGACAGCTTATCAATTTCTTGAAAAGCTGAACATAGTCTTACCATATAATCCAGAAACTGTGCTCCTTGATATTTATTCAATTAATTAGAAAATTTAAGTCCACGCAAAAACTTGTATGCAAGTGTTCATAGAAGCTTTATTTATAGCTGCAAAAAGATTAATACAACCAAGATGTCCTTCTGTAAGTGAATGAATGAACAAACTATAGTGCATTCATGCAATGGAGTGTTATTCAACAGTTAAAACACACACACTATCAAGATACAAAAATGTATTGGAGAATCTTAAATGCATATTGCTAAGTGAAAGAAGCTAATGTGAAAAGGCTATATAATGCATGTTTCTAACTACATGAGATTATGGAAAAGGCCATTTTCTAGATATAGTGAAAAGATCGATAGTTGCCAAGGGTGTGGAAAAAGGGAAGGACAGATGAATAAGTGAAGCAGAAGGATTCTTCAGGTAGTGAAACTATTCTCTATGATAGTATAATGGTGGCTACATAACATTCTACATTTATCAAAATCCACAGAACTGTACAATGCAAAGAATGAAACAAACTGTAAACTTTAATAAAATACCAATATTAAAAGAGCTAAGTAGGCAATTCTCTAAGGAAGATATACAAATGGCTAACAGTCATATGAAAAAATGCTCAACATCACTCAGCATCTGGGAAATGCAAATCAAAACTACACTGAGATACCATCTCATCCCAGTGAGGACGGCTAAAATCCAAAAGACTCTGAACGATAAATGCTGGCGAGGTTGCGGAGGAAAAAGAACTCTCATACCTTGTTGGTGGGACTGCAAAATGGTGCAGCCTCTATGAAAAATGGTATGGAGGTTCCTCAAACAATTGCAGATAGATCTGCCATATGACCCAGCTATCCCACTGCTGGGAATATACCCAGAGGAATGGAAATCATCAAGTCGAAGGTATACCTGTTCCCCAATGTTCATCGCAGCACTATTTACAATAGCCAAGAGTTGGAACCAGCCCAAATGTCCATCATCAGATGAGTGGATACGGAAAGTGTGGTATATCTATACAATGAAATACTACTCTGCAATAAAAACGAATGAAATACTGCCATTTGCAACAACATGCAATATAATTCTTGAGAGAATTATATTAAGTGAAACAAGTCAGGCACAGAAAGAGAAATACCACATGTTCTCACTTATTGGTGGGAGCTAAAAATAAATAAATAAACACACACACACACACACACACACACACACACACACACCCTGGGGGCAGGGGAAGAAGACATAACAATTGCAATTCCTTGAAATTGATGTGACAAAGCGAACAGAGGGGACATTGTTNATACTACTCAGCTATAAAAATGAATGAAATACTGCCATTTGCAACAACATGGATGGACCTTGAGAGAATTATATTAAGTGAAACAAGTCAGGCACAGAAAGAGAAATACCATATGTTCTCACTTATTGGTGGGAGCTAAAAATAAATAAATAAATTCACATGCACACACAAAAAAAAATGGGGGGGGGAGGGGAAGAAGACTTAACAACTACAACTCCTAGAAGTTGATATGACAAGCAAACAGAAAGGACATTGTTGGGTGGGAGGGGGCAGAGGGAGGGGGGAGGGGGATTTCGGTAATGGGCCACAATAATCAACCTCATTGTATATCGACAAAATAAAATTAGGAAAAAAAAATATATACCAATATTGACTCATCCATTATAACAAAGCAAGGTGTTAATAATAGGGGGAATTGTGCACATAGGGAGGAGTATATGGGAACTCTATACTGTCTGCTCAATTTTTCCATAAATCTAAAACTATTTTAAACATATAGTCTATTTTTTAAAAAATACCATCTCCAATGTAAATGACTTTTGGCCTCAGCCAAAAATCAGGGTGTGGTATGTGGCAAACTGGAGACTTTATGTCTCTTCTGAAGGAGGCTCCTACTGCTCAACTCTGGAATTTTTGACAAATAGGAAAAACAAAAAATGGGAGTAATGTCTCAAGGTATTCCGTTTTCTTAGGAAAATCAAGAAAAATGGATTTATCTGTCCAATATGTTGATTGTGAAATATTAGATATAAATTCAAATTAAAAATAATTTAAAAACATTTTTTAAAGCTATATTTAGACCAAAACCAAATAACTTCCCCTTTTGTTTATAGAAAATTCACTTGTTGGTAAATGGTGATAAATTAACAAATGGCTATGGCAAGTTTCATTTTGTTTGATATTATTCACAAGTGAAAATTCAGTCCTAAAATAAATCAATGTGTCATGTGTAGGTCCCCTTTCTTATATAGGTCAATTCCCTAAAAACTTATCACCTTTGAAGCAATGATCCAAAGATGCTATCTTGGGTATTTTCTTTTTGGTTATTCAACAAAATTTAATTTAGTGGCATTGAACCCTTTTTCTAAGTAAAGGAAATGCACTTCCTTAGTCTCAGGAGTTACAAATTATACCATTAAGAAGATCTATAATGGTTGCTTTAGTCAAATACTGGTGTACCATAGAATAAGAAGACATTTCTGGAATAAATGGTAGCCTTTAAATCCCTTAATGTCCATCTTAGCATCAGTTAAGCAATAACGCTACAATGTGGCTTAACCACTGTATTTTTTCTGGCGATAGGACTAATAGGAAAGAAAACCAGTATGAATTACTGAAAAATCCAAATTGCAGATTATTTTTAATGTATGAAATTTTACTTTTAAACACATAATGAAATTGCAAGCAGTAAAGCAAAGCAGTGCTCAAGAGAAATTCTTAGACCATTAGCTGTAGAGGAAATATAAACATGCATTACAGAAAGACAGCATTATAATGTGTGTAATTAAAATAGGTGATTCTAAAATTTTTGAAAATATACTGTACTTGATTATAACTTAAATCTGTACTTACTGTAAGTATAGATAGTTATAAATGAGTATATGCCTGACAAGCAATCTTAGCAATGCTTATAATTCAGTGTGTAAGAAAATGTTTACTGAACATTTACTGTGAAAAATAACTGGATGTACTTCACAGACAATGCAGCAATAAGATTTGGTTCTTTCTATCCAGGGAAATATATTACAGAATAGGCAGGTATGTGTCCAGTTATGTTATGACAGAGTTGAATAAAAAAACATGCTGTGAGAACCCCAAAGACAGAATGACTAATTTCAAAGAGAAATGAGAAAATTCTTTTTCAGGAAAAAGTAACATTTGAGCTCCATTTAAAATGGATAGGGTTTTAACAGATAAGATGGGAGTAAAAACAAACAATGGTACAGAGTTTGAAAAAATACATGAATCTCTGTGTTCTAGACATGTGTTTGAGGAAGGGGATAAGAGACAGTGAGAGAGGAAACTGAAATTTTATGTTGTCTCAAGATAGACCTCTGTTATAAAATAAAGACCATTTTTTTATCATCAAATTTTACTGTCACCTACACCTACTGAATCTCTGGCATCTAGTTTATGTTTATATGTGTATCAACCAAGATGCTGCCATAATTAAGGTACATGACAAATTTTAACAGAGAAATGTCATGAATGTGAAACTAAAATGATGCTTTCTGAGGAGTCCTGGGAGTGGAACTGTCACAAGGTTTTGAAGAGCATGTACATCATCAAAATCTAACCAAATAAATAACTTATTTTAAGGTGCAAAGAAAACTAAGAAGTGATCTTATCAAAATCATTAGCAAAGGGCCGGCCCGGTGGTGCACCTGGTAGAGTGCGGCGCTTGGGAGCACGGCGGCGCTCCCGCTGAGGGTTCGGATCCCATATAGAGACCGGTCCGCTCACTGGTTGAGCGCGGTGCGGGCACGACACCGAGGGTTACGATCCTGTTACCGGTCACGAAAAAAGACAAAAAGGAAAAAAGAAAAAAAAAAAATCATTAGCAAGGATCTATCTATATAAAAAGATCAGCACATAAAACTGGGCCCCATGGAGAGATGAAAAGGTTCTTGATCCATCTGTGGATTAGTCAGGTATGGGCAGATTGGTGTACTGTGAGGATTAGAATAGTGTCTGTAGATATACACCAAAGAGCATTTATTAGGCCAATTAATTAGATTTATAATGATGAGTAGATCTTCTGAGGAATAAGAAGGATGAAGATAAATTTTCTAATATTCAGAATTTTTGTTTAAATATCTCATGTATTTCATACTCCCTGCACATATAGTTAAATGGCATACATCAAAATATCACTAAAGTTAGTGTGGGTGTGGCAGGATCAATGGATTGCCTGATTTATGTATGTTGATTACCAAGCTCTGAAGAATACAAAATGGTACAAGAAAGAAAATAAGTAATTATTTAGAATTCTACTACTCTAAAATAACCAGTATTAAAATTTGGTTTTCATAATTCTAGAAAATTATTAATGTCAAAATATAAAAAAGAATAAATGGAAGGATGAATGCATAGACAGAAAAAGTTCTAAGAAGTGGATCAGATTATACCTATTATTGTTAAGATAACCTTCACTTTATTGAATTAATTTGAATTTAACAAAAGAAAAAAGAAGCTAAATAAAAATGGAAGGAATTACCAAATTATAGATTAAGATTTCATTAAACAATATATAGAGTAGCTAAAAGATCCTTGTGGTATTTAAAAGTTTATTCAGTAAGAAGTATTTTCTTTTTAACTGTTAATTAGAATTACACAGTATCAATACATGTTCTCCCATGAAAGATGATATAATTTGCTCTTTTATACTTCCACCTCCTTCATTTTATCTCCCACTTATTAAGGCAGATATTATTTTTTGCTTTGTTAGGAGTTTTAACATTTATATTTCTTCTTTAATTACATTTTTCATAGTTATTGCTCTTAGTTTTTTATTTAAATAAATTTGATATTTATACCACTTTTATACATCACCCTTCAATTACCTGTTTGTTTTGATTACTTTATTGTTTGACTTGATTTCATCCTCAAATAGCTTGCTTTATTTATTTATTTATTTATTTATTTATTTATTTATTTATTTATTTATTTATTTATTTATTTTAATTCATATGACCCAATGGTACAATATCTTCATATCTATTTTTATGATCTTACTGTGTGGCTTTTAACTTTATCTTATAAAGGGTGCATGGCTCACTATGTTTGTGGGTAACACATTTTTCTACCACTTATCTGTATAGACACTGACTCATTGTGTTCTGACTTTAAGTTATAGAGGAGAAATGTGAGGTCAATCTAACTTTTTTCCTTTGCAGGTGACTTGCTTTTCCTACCTGGAGGCTTGAACAATATAGTCATCTGTGAGTTTCAAAAAGTGAACCAGTTTTTACCCCACTGTTGAAGAAATGTCCTAAAACATATTAAGCTTCTTTTTAAATATATTGTTTTCTCTTTCTTGGTACCTAAATAACTACTTATTTTTATTTCTGAAGTTCAATAGTTTAACTACAGGATGTTTTGATGTTTAAAATTTCAAATCATCTTTTGTTGTGTATACAATGTATGGTTTCACCGTGTAGACCCAATTACTAATTTTACAACCATTTTCCTTTATTTTATTTCTGGATATTTTTTCTGTTGAATATCGTATTAGTTAGCTAGGGCTGCCATAACAAAGTATCACAGACTGAGTGGCTTACACAAAAGAAATTTATTGTCTCATAGTTGTAGAGGCTGGAAAGATCAAATCTAGGTTCAGCATGGTCAGGTTCTGGTGAGAGCTCTTTCTGGCTCGTAGATGGCTGTCTTATCACTGTGTTCTTACACAGTGGAGGCAGAGAGAGAGTGCAAGCTTCCTTGTGCCTCTTATAATGAGGGCATTCACCTTATCAAAAAAGCCCCAACATCATGACCTCATCTGAACCTAATAATTACCTCTCAAAGGCTCCATCTCAAAACACCGTCACATTGAAGGTTAGGACTTCAACATAAATTTTGAGGGGACACAAATATTCAGTTCATAACAAATATATTGAGCTATGTATATTTACACAAACCACACACACATCTCGGATACAATATACCCAAAACAAATGCATTCAGCTCTCAATTTCAAAGATGCAAATGAATTACAGGTTACACTGGTTTTGTATGCCCTTTATATTTATCATCTTCTCCCTGATCACTTTATACTTTTTCTTCTATCCCTTTACAGTTATTGTTCCAAGTTTTTCTTCCATGTCATTTATTTTTAATTAAATTAATTTTTCACCATATCTGTCTTATTATTAGCTGCTTTCAATGCATGATTATTTTATGTTCAATATATTGCCTTGGCTCTATTTTCAAATCTCAGTATGCTTTATTGTACACTTATTTCATGGATTCAAGTTATCACCAAATTCTCATCAGATTCTACTATATCAGAAAGCTGTTTTGTAGAACTTGTTTTTATTCCTTTGATTATGTTTTGTCTTAGACTAAGTTTAAAGAGTCACTAGTTCATTTATTTTTCCTGTTGTTCTTAATATAGCCATGAGTTCAGACTAACTATGTGTTCTGATATAGTTTGGGCATTTCTTCTTGACACATTGTCTGGCTTATCTGGCTGGACCAATTGGTATAGCCCTAGATTTTCCACATTTGTAATATAATATTTCTTACCTTCATTAGACTGTTCCTGATGAAATGATTGCAGTTTCAATATTTTTAACCTTTTTTCATCTACTTAATTATGAATTGAAGGAAGAATTATTTATGTGTCACCCCCCCCATTTTTTTTTCATCTTTACCCAGAAGCTCCAAGGCTGTAAAATTAAAGTTCATTTATTTCTGTGGTACATTTACCTAAGGTAAGACCCAAAACATAGGAGAGAGCAAGATAAAATATCTAAGTGAAGGTGAGTTAACTAAATCTAAGAGAACGGAGTAAATCCTAGATCTTTTTCAAGAATTTGGTATGAAGAAAAGGATTTGCAATTTATCTGAATGTATTCTTCAGGCTTTAAAAAGCAATAGTAAATAACCAGTTAGGTAGAATTTAGTTGTGATGAATGCTGCTGCATTATGATTCTGCCCATGAACTCACAAGCATTAGTAAATAAGGAGGAAATGTTTGTTTGATAAAAAATATGTGGAAGACCAAAACATTTTATGTATAAAAATGAATATATGTTAATAACCTGTGATAAACTAAATGAGCATTGTCTGGAGGATATGGACTTAATTATTGAAAGAAATGACATTTACGAACTATGTAAATTCATATGCAATTAACTTGCTGCATCTGTCTTATTAAATGCCAATTAAGTGTATTAACGTTCTTTACAATTTTGTATATCAATATGAATTTAACTGTACCTTTATTGCCATTGTACTTTTTAGTTAACTACATTGGTAAATAATTTATATTTTGCATAATTATTAACCTTAGCCTCTGTTCTTTTAAAAAGTAGAATTGACAGCTTTATAAACTCTGAAGATAAGTCCCCAAAGCATTACTAATTTTCTGAATTTTTACAAATCTTTGTGTGAAGAAAATGCAGATTTTATATAGTTTGTGGTAACTGAATAGTAATTTAAAATCTTTATTAAAGATAAAATATGAAGCACCTACATAATGCATCCCCAAAGCCATTATATTAGGTTTTTCAAATTGTTTTCTTTTTTATTATATTAGTTAATGTCTGTCTAATCATAGAAAAATTTTCTGACAACTGAGAAGTTTCTTAATGAAATAGGATAAGAAATAGCCTGTTAGAACATACACATTTTAGATCCTTTTGGTAAAATATGTTTTATTTTGCTTCAACAACCTACTGAATATATAGCATAGTAACAGGCACTTACTACGTTTGAAGTAGTTGAAAAGATTATGGGCTTTGTAGACAGATAATTTGGGGTTCAAGTATCTCTCCCAGTTTCTATTTCTTTGGTTGTAGAAATGGATGACATTTATGGCATTTTAGCCCATTTCCTCATCATTAAAATGTGGATGATAACCACTGCATATTGTTTGCTGAATATTAAATCTAATTATATGCATATATGCATAAAAATATATCAGCATGAATAATATGCATGAAAGTCCATAATCAGTAAATACCAGCTTTTATTCTTATTGCTTCTACTTTTTTGATTTTTGAAACTACTCCATTGATTTGAACATACCATGAACCTACTGCCAAATAATTTTATAAATGATTTATGAATGGTATGAACCTCAGAACATCTATTAGTCTAAAAAAGCATGCATGTGAAAGACAAATTAGTTATTCAAATTTGGGCATATACAGGACAATTGCCTTGTTTTATTTACCTCATTAAGATAAAATATAAATGTTTAATGGCTAACTCTATATTTACACAAGAAGAACCTCTTAATCATATACAAGTATTTACTTATGGTTCAAGACCCTGTGCATTGATGAGTCTAAATTCAAATACTTGAGAGCACGGATGCCAGAGAATTGATTCCTGACTCTGGCAGACAGCCATTCAGCAGAGGCATGCAAGTAAATTTGGCTGTGGTACCTTTTGCTTTTCTGCCTCAGTTTCATATAGGTCAGTACTCTCAGCGAATGTGGACTGGTAGTCACCATATTGTTGTGTGATATTTAACTATATTTTAAGTGAGAAGGCATATCTTTTTCTATGGGCTATTTCCCTTAACTCTTCCCAGTGTCATTTCCCCCATGTACTTAGTCTTCCTCTTATCTCCATGTGAAAAGACTAATAAGTGGAAGTCGACTCCCTGTTTCTTCCCGTTTCTCTGCCTAAGCAATGATGACCACTTTCCTGCTTGACATTGTCACTTGTTTTTTGCTAATCTGTGCCTGTTTAAATCTTCTATAAAAACCTCCAGTAAAATCACCCATAAAGCCATCAGGTGTCAGGTACAATAATAAATGCCCTGGAAATAAAATCACCCTAATGAAATAGAAGGAAACCTTAAATCCTTGCCCATGTGCTTTCAATTAAAAATGTTTCCTCTGGCTTGCCATTATTTATGGCACTGTTAATGATGGAATCCACACTGAAATAAATGTCTTTCCTATTTGTGGTTATTCATGAGGCCCATGTGCATATAGGTACCTCACACAGAACATTCTATATGTGGTTACAGATTGAGGGGCACAGAATTGATGTGGAAGGCTGAGAAAAGATTTCACCTGTAGTTTTACAATGGTTCCATTGAGCTCTGGATTTGACTGATAAGGAGGAACAATTGTGACCACTGGAGGAAATTTATGGAAATTAGTTGAACAATTCCAATGTGGCTCTACAATATCAGAATTAGAATTCGTATAGATGGTGACCCTTTCCAGTCAACTAAGCAATGCAAATAAAACTGCTCCTACTTCTCAGAATACTAGCATTTGGATGGAAAGGTCTTGTAGCATCCCTAGACCACATGGCAAATAGTTACCAGGCATAAGCCTGAGTTGAAAGCTGCTAGATTGTTATTTTCTAGGATTAATAGCCTCCAATCATATTTTATTTCTCCCCAGAATTCTTAATTTAGATAGGAATTTCAAGGATCCTGCCCTGTTTCATTACCACAAAAGACACCCATGAAAAGAGAAGAAAATCATTAGTCTTAATGACAGCATTCATGCCTTGACTACTTCTTCGAGCACTTTACATGTCCATAGTAAAACAGCAACGTAGGCATTTTACAGTAAATTTACATGTGAGAAAACTGTGCTTGAAAGACTAATCACTAAGTGAGCTGTTATCCACAGAGAAGAATTAATTGACTATCCCATGAGTTCATCTTTTCTACATTGTCACAGATCTCATTCCTATTAACATGTCTTCCCAAATCCCCACATTTTTTTTTTGCATAATTCCATTTATACCTTCTTCTGGAGAAGTCCAAATAAGTTTAGTCACTCAAGAGTATTTTCTGTGTTGTCAGGAATATATTGTTGTTGTTTCTATACTCCATCTATCCTTTAATTATGATTTTGAATGATTCTGCCTGGTGGCTTAATTCTACTGGAATTAATTAGGAAAGAACTCGTGAATGCTATGTCTGATAGGGCATGCATAGTATGGAATGGTGAGGTAAACATTCAGTGTCTCAAGTATTTTAAGTTTCCGTGTATCTATGTTTTAAAATGTTTAATGAGTTAAAACTTTCATGCATTCTATATTTTTTTCCACACTTTCTTTTGCATGAACAGCACAGATGCACATGAGTAACCAGTCCTCTAAACTCTCAATATGTTGAGAAATAATGAGAGCAATGATGATTGTGCCAGCAGTAAGTTTTAATTTAGGTGAATACTTTATTTAAATCTACTGTTTTCTTTCATTAAAACATCATGTTTAAACTAAAAATTAACAATTGTTCCCTTGGAGGTGCTAAAATCTTGCTCAATTTATGCTGAAAGTTCCACTCAAATTTTCAACACAATCTTCTCCCTCACCTTTACTTATTTTTGGAATTCTCTCTATAACACTTCAATTTGTAAACCCCTTAAATATTCCCTTAAGTAAAATTTTTTTATTAGATAGTATTTAGTGTCATGTCAACATTTCTCAACAATGCTGAGCATGTCAAAAATTCCATAGAAAACTTATTATTAGCAAATCATTTTAAGTGTTTAATAAATCGGAAAACTCTGTTTCCCACATTAACTCTTCACACTATGATAAATATTGAAAGATTTCCTAATGGGATTAAGCCACATATTTCTCTCCAGCAAGTGAGAAGAATGGAAGAGTCAAATACTTCTTGATTCTGNGCATGTCAAAAATTCCATAGAAAACTTATTATTAGCAAATCATTTTAAGTGTTTAATAAATGGGAAAACTCTGTTTCCCACATTAACTCTTCACACTATGATAAATATTGAAAGATTTCCTAATGGGATTCAGCCACATATTTCTCTCCAGCAAGTGAGAAGAATGGAAGAGTCAAATACTTCTTGATTCTGAGAGTCGTGGAAGCCCGTAGATATGTTTTCTTCAGGCCTCTTATAAAAACTATATTGCTGCCCATACTAACATAGGATAATATGTAGGTTTCTTGTACTGCAGTAACCTACATAACATTCCTGTGTATCTTGCCAGATTCTAAAACAAACTGCTTATTTCTCTTATTGAAGCTTCTACGTATGGAAATAATGATTTCAGGAAATTACTTTGTTTGTTCTAAGGCCACTACCTTTCTTTTCTAAAAGTCTTATCCTGTACCCTTTGAATGATGTGATTACTCCTGTCCTTCTTAGTTAGCTAGGAAGGAAGCTAACTAAGGATTAATTTTGGGATTCCACTTTTTCTACATTTATAGACATACAACATGGAGGCAAGGAACTAAGTTCAGAGAATAAATTTGTGATTATAGTGAAGGTGACTGAAACCTCCTCTTACACTTTTCCTGTAGAATAGGGAGAAGTTTTGTAGTTTTAATCGGGGTATTAAGGGGACTTATAAACCAAAATGGGACAAAGTAGTCTTTTAAGCAGATATTTAAGCATGTTGTAAATAGGTAGACTTCTAAAATCACTTACAATTTAATAACAAAAACCATAAAGCTTTCAGAAGATATCATAAGAGAATATGTTTATGACCTGGGGTGGATGAATGTTTTTTAAACAAAGCACTACTCAAAGAAGAAAGATTTGGTAAATTGAATGTCATTAAAATTAAGAATTTTATTTTATCAAAAGAAAGCATTAAAAGAAAAAATGAAAAGCAGGAAAATAAGATGTTTGCAATACACACATCTGACAAAGGATTTGCATCCAGTATATATAAAGAGTCCTTTCAATGCAATAAGAAAAAGACAAAGGACATTTTAGAGCAAAAACAAAAGACAAACAAAAAACCCCAGGCAATTCAAAAAAGAACATATGCAAATGATCAATGAGTGTATGTAAAGTTTTATAAAATCATTCTTTATTAGGGAAATACCAATTAAAATTGCAGTGAGATCAGTGAGATACCACTATACACACACAAGAATGGCTTATACAAAAAATTAAAAAAATAAAACACACACACAAAAAACAAAAAAACTGACAATGCCAAGTGTTGGCTAGCATCTTGAGCAGGTATAAATGATACTACTAATGGAAATATTACTTGTTACAAATGCTATGCAAAACTTGTTTGCAGTACCTGTCATAACAATATATGTAACCTAACATTCTGTTTGCACATAGCTCCCCACCCAAAGAAATGCTAGATTACAATGTGTGTATCAATCAACAGTCATGTTCACATATGTGCACCAAAAGACCCTAACAAGATTGTTTATGGCAGCTTTGTTCATAAAAATTCCAAATTGGGTTATAAACTTCCAATATCCATCACCAATAGATAGGATAAATAAACTGTGGTATAGTCACACAATAGAAAAGTATATAGTAATAAAAACAACAAAAGTACTTCTACTTGCAAAAACAGAGATGAATCATAGACATAGGATTTTGAGTGGAAGAAGTCACTGACAAAACAGTACATACTGACGTTATTAATAGTTATTGCCGTAAAGCAGAGAAATCAATCTATAACAGTAAATTCCACAATAGTGTTTACTTTTCTATGGCTGGGAAATGACCATTGAGGGTATAGAGGCAGGTTGCTGGGCTCCTAGTAATGTTCTCCATCTTAATTTGGGTAGAATTTATCTGAGTGTGTACACCTTGTAAAAAACTAATCAGGCTGTACAAGTGATTTTAGTGCACGTTATGTGTTACATTTCAGTAAAATAAAGTAAAAAAAAAAATATATATATATATTAAAAATTAGATAAAGGCCATACCTAGCAAAAAGGACAAGAAATTCGCAAGTGAAGAATGTTTTCATCCGTTTCATAATTGCTATATGGGCAGAGCCAGATTAAGTATGACCAAAGCAACCCCATCTAGCTACAACATGTAGGTGCCATTTTGAGAAAAACAAATATATTCATCTTTGCTTATTCTGCCATTTACTTTCTTATTGAACATTAGCAAGTTTCCTGATCAAATTTCCAATTAAACCTATTGTGAGATATGATTAGAAAATTATGTTGAGCTCTGCAAAACACGGCTAACTGAAAGAAATAAAATGTCTGTAACGCTGTTTAAAAATAGACACACACGTATTTCTTATCAGTAAAATATCTGTATTGTTTAGTAGTTTTGCTAAAAATTGTCAGCATCCTCAGATTAGGATGAACAAATACTTTAAGACAAACCAACATATGTAGTGCTATTATTCATTTGAAGCATTTTTTATGTTTTATTAACAAATATAAATGTATACTCTGTGAACCTAGTTTTGATTAACCT
>NW_007735488.1:2250-8204 GCF_000696425.1 Galeopterus variegatus | reverse complement strand
TTGCACTCTTTGTTTATAGAAGATGGATTTACAGAACTGCAAGGTCAGTAGAGTTTCTAATTTAATGGTCATTGCTCATGTCCCACAGGAGAAAACTGAGATCCAGAAATGCTAAGAACTTGCTTCTAGCCCCTTTGTATAGGACAGAGACAGACCTAGAACCCAGGTATCCTGAATCAAAATCCTTTGCTTTCTTTTTTGATCCATGTTGCTTTTGTATACCCTCTCTGAGATGGTAATAACAAGACAAATGTTCAAAGGGTCAAATAGAAGGGATCCGTCAATAGGCTACTTTCTTTGAAATAGACTAACTCAGTAGAGGTCTGCTTTTAGCAAGCTGTGGTTATAATACAAACTTGAATGCTAAAATCAGTATAGCCCATTCCTGCTTAAACCATGAATCAGCCCTACAGCAACAAAAATATTAGTACTGTTAATCACTTACAAAGCCTCATCATCTCCTCTTATAAGGTCTCAGTGTTAGAAGGTTTTTCTAGGAACAACTTGAATGATGATTTTCTTTCTGGGGAAATTTCAAAGGCATTGGAAGGGAATATTTTATATAATTGCGTGAGGTCTATGTTGTTTGTGGTATTTCTAGGCTAGAGAAGTAGAAAGGATCTCCAGAAAAAATACATTATGCAGCAGGCAATGAAAGGGTGAAGCCACTTTTTTCTGTAATCACAATTCTTTCTAAAGTCATATAGTCCCTATAAATGAGATAATAAAGCAACTCACATTGGTTCCTTCAGTTCCCTGGAGTTTAAAGTGTATTAATGGCTATTGGATTCAGAATAAATAAACTAGATGGAAAAATCATTATGTGAGTTCTATTTTCCAAATATCAATTTGGTTTCTAAGCACTCCAATAACTTATCCTTATTTCCAGCTTGAAGCTTTTGAGAAAAAATAGTTGAAATTTTGGGCATCATTTATTTTCCCCCTCTTACCATAATGGGATGTGAATTCAGAGGCTAGGTTTATTGAATTTGGCATTAGAAGCTGATTCATCTCTTAAAAAAACATGTATTTTACATATTGAATTTCATCCTTTAGGGGATAGAAAACAATAAAAGGTGCATTGGAAAAAATTAGTTGAAATGGTTGGATGAATGGGCCCTTTCTTTTCTTTATTGAATTTAATAGTATCATGTGAACCCCCAGTCTTTCTGCTAGAATTTAACATTGAGAATTAGTGAGAAGAGTTGTTAAACAGAATTATATCCTTTCTGGGATAAATGTTTAGATTTCCTTATTTTCAGTTTGCATACACTGAGACCTTTATATTTCCCTGTTTTATAAGCAGGAAAGGTCAGACAAAGCCCATCACAATAATAATAGTTTGAATTGTTGTGATATCAAACGCCATGTGTGTTACCTACTTGCCTGAATGTGCATGGGTCTTAAACGTGACCTGTAGGCAAAAATGCATTTTGTATCATTAAATCTCATTTCCATGGAAATGGAAACAATTAGTAGGAAAGACGGAGAAAAAGACAACTGCAGCACATAGCCATACAGATCAACAATTCATACTTGCAGTCTAAGGTCTTGTAAAGTGGTAAGAGTATGCACAGAAGTTTAATTTTTACATTCAATATGAAATCATTGAGTTCCTATCATTTATGCACCTTTTTCTAATAGTTTATTGAAGTTTCCCCAATTTCCCTTTCTACTCAGGCAAAACATGAAATAGTTTATCCTTTTTATGGACTTCTGCTTTTTATTATTTATTTATTTATCTTTTTTTGGCAGCTGGCTGGTATGGAGATCCAAACCATTGACCTTGGGGTTACATGGCCGTGCTCTAACCAACTGAGTTAACTGGCCACCTTTTTTTAAAAACAAGTATATTTCATTGGCAACAAATAATTATAGAAGAAAAGTTACAACATACATACATGCTTAAAAATTTTCAAAAGATTACAGTAACTCTCTAATTCACAAACTCATTAAATCCCTTCCACCCTCCCCGCCACCCTCCTTTCCTTCCTTCCTCTCTTCCTCCCTTCTTCCTACCTTTCTTTCTATATTTTTTGTAATTGTAACCTAATTCTATAGCTACTAAAGGCTAGAAGAATTAAATGAGTGCTTATAACCTCAGCCCCTAGAAATGATAAAAGATTATAATCAGATATAGTTACCTTCAAAATTTTCTCCATGTTAAATTCTTGCTGAATACAGAAATATAAAAACATATATCAAAGATCATAGTATATACACATTTTGTGACATTTTCTCTTACTTAATGTCTATTTTGGATTATATAATTATAAATATTTTTAGAAGTTGAATTACTTTGTCAGTTCTAAAAATTGCAATCTTAATTTACTGGTGTTCTAAGTGATGACCCTAAGTATTTAGCCTTGTTTTACATCTAAGGTGAAGCTTATAAAACATGTTACACTCATAAATATATACTTCAATGCTGCATATTTTCTCATAAATGTGAATTTAACTCACTTGGAACAGTGATAATCTTGAGCTGCTACTAAATTAAAAATAAAATTTACAATGATTCAGCTGGAAGATATATTTCTCCTACTGCTACTATATTTATTGAGGCACACTTCTTCTAATTATTTTCTCTCTCCATTTTCTATATGACAACCAGATATGTATTCTGAAACGCAGACCGATATAATACTTCCCTAGATACCTCAAGGGTTTTTGTTTTTTGATTTTTAAATCAGTACATACATATGTTGTCTAGTAAGTGCTTCTTTGCACTTTAAGCTTTCTCTGGTTTTTCTTACCTGCTGAGTGTTTCTTAAAGAAAAAGGATGATGATTTAATTTTAATTTTAATTTTCAGTGCTATGAGACTACTCAAGATTTCATAGACATGCAATGAATTTCCCCATCACCATATCTTTATCAAATCCAAACTGTTTTATCACAAAACTCTCTGACCCCATGCTTCCCCCAAACTTTCTACCCTCAACTCACTTACAAACTCATTTTCCTATTTAGTGAAATGTACTCAACCATCCACCAGAGCTCACAAATGATACAGTACTCTCTCTCTTATCCACAGTTTCATTTTCAGTGATTTCAGTTACTGGAGGTCAACTGAAGTCTGAAAATATTAAATGGAAAATTCCGTAAATAAACAATTCATAAGTTTTCAGTTGTGCACCTTTCTGAGTAGTGTGATGAAATCTCACTCCATCCTGCTCTTCTCACCTGGGCCATCAATTCTCCCTCTGTCCAGTGTCCCCATGCTGTTGACGCTCCCTGCAGTTAGTCATACAGTGGCCATCTCAGTTACCATATCGACTGTCATGGTATCAGATCGACTGCTGTGGTATCACAGTGCTTGAGTGCATGTGACACTGGCTTTGCTTCATAATGGCCCTGAAGTGCAGGAGTACTGATGCTGGCAATTTGGATATGCCACAGCAAAGCAATAAAGTGCTTCCTTAAGTGGAAAGGTGAAAGTTCTTGACTTAATAAGGAAAGAAAAAAAAAATCTATGCTATGGTTGCTAAGATCTACCATAAGAATGAATCTTCTGTCCGTGAAATTATGAAGAAGGAAAAAGAAACTTGTGCAAGTTTTATTGTTGCACCTCAAACTGCAGAAGTTATAACCCCATTGTGCATGATAAATGCATAAAAATGGAAAAGGCATTAAATTTGTGGATGGAAGACATGAAGAGAAACATGTTCTGATTGATGGTAATCGGGTTTGGTACGACCTGGGGTTTTAGGCATTCACTGGGGGTCTTGGGACATATCCCCTGCAGATAAGGCGGGACTACTGTGTCACCTTCTTGGGGACTGCTATCCTGCCCAACTGCCCCAGGCAAGAGAAGTGGCTCTCTTCTTTGCACATATAGTTGTTACATGATATTGCTCACCACAAAGTTTTGGCATTGCATTATTTGTGCTTTTGGAGGGCAAAAACTGCATCTTACTATGAAACAGACATTTCAATTGAGTTTTTATTGAACAAATGAAAAAGTTAATGTGATCAATGTTCATATTTGACACAGAACCAAAGTCTTTTGCTTCCACGTGAGGTAGGAGAATTGTTATAGATGGAGAAAAGAATGAAAAACATCAAACTAAACTGAACTGAAGAAACATAGAAAACGATTATTTGGACAATTTGAAAATGCTTTATTTCAGGGCCGGCCCGGTGGCGCACTGCTACAGTGCGCCGCTTGGGAGCGTGGTGGCGCTCCTGCCGAGGGTTCGGATCCCACATACAGACCGGGTTCCCGCTCACTGGCTGAGCGAGGTGCGGGAGCAACACCGAGGATTGCGATCCCATTGCCGGTCCTGGTCCGGTACGGGGGCAACACTGAGGGTTGCGATCCGTTGCCGGACACGAAAAAAAACAAAAAGGGAAAATGCTTTATTTCATTCATTAGAGCCCATAACAGAGCAATAGAACAGTAACTTTCCTGTACAAGGGGGAGGACCAGGGCAGTAATGAAGTTGGTTATCAAGAGGTTAATGAAAAATCACAACCTACAGTTAAGTGGGCATAGTTCTGCTGCCACCTGAATGTCTCTGAACACCCCAATTCTCCAGGCTCCACTACTCATTCCTTCAGCAAATTGCATTTTTAACAAGGCAGAATGTTCATTAGAACCAAGAGATCTTAGAGTGATGCCAGATATTTTTACCAAAATAAATATTCACTTTAAAAAGTAAGGCAGTGGATAAAATATCTGTATTTTCTCCCCAATACTTGTATTTTTTTTTCAATTTTCAGAATGCTCATGGTCACTTTATTAGAGAACAAAAACAAAAATGAAAACAAAAACTACATTTAAGCAGAAATGAATAAAACTGGAGAGAAGAAAAATAGCCACAAGTTTTAAAAGTTAGGAAAAAGCTTAAGGGAAACCAACACAGCTGCCCAGAACCGTGGAGAAAGCCTTTTGGGGATCTATTATAAATGAACATAGGTGATTAAATTTAATTCAGTAGTTGATGGTTCCCAGGGGCCAATCCTTCCTCTCAGTACATAAAATATATAACTCTATGTTGGCTAAAACATCCGCTGCCAGGCTATAGGAAACACACTTCATTCTAGCTCTAACCATCTTTCACGTGAGAAGTAATTTATTAAAGACCCTGTCCTTCCCTTTGCTAGACAGCTCAAGTTGCTTTTCTCTCTTGTATCATCACTGTATTATTTTCCCTCAGAAATTGTGGTTTTTTTCAGGGAAATTTCCATGGACAAGGGGACGAGGCAGATTGCTTCATCATTCTTTTATTATTATTATGGCCTCCTAGATAAAATGAGAAAGGCCTTTTGTGCATAAGGTACAACCACATAAAAATTAGAACTATCACTCTTTCATTCAGCCAACATTTTCTGGGACCTTTCTATGTGCCAGGCCATAGGGATATAGGGATGAATAAGGCAGCAACTGTACCCAGGGCAAGCTTACATTTCAGAAGGAAGAGTGATATGAAAATAAAATTAAGAAAAACGTAACTATATGAAGGGAGAAGTTCTGTCTTCAAATGCTGGACCTTGTGATTTACCACAAAAGTGCCTAGAGATTTGCTTGGCTGATTTCATGTTATGTGTGTTTGTTTGCTTTTACTCAGAGAGTGAAGAGAAATGGTTACGACGTTTACACTGCCTAGATAATCGAGGAACCTAATTCTAAAGGACAGTGCCCAGTTCCTGTTATTGAGAGATAAGGATGCTTATCATACCACTGATTTTCATGTTGTGAAATCGCGACGTGGGCTATGAAATCGCATCTGATTTCTTAGGTTTTAAATACTTTTTATTAATGGCAGGGAACAATTAGCTACTCATTGCTGAATAACTGAATGATTTATAACTGCCTAAAACCTGTCCATGTAATTGGATCTTCTTTTTATTTTAAAGACCTAGGGTCAGGATTTTCAAGTGAATTGTTTGTCTTAATAAATGTTTTACACACAGTCATGAAAACTGCAATACATCATTGCAAATATCTGA
>NW_007735488.1:0-1188 GCF_000696425.1 Galeopterus variegatus | reverse complement strand
GCTCTTTGTCTTTTTGTTGTTGGGTTTTAAGAGTTTTTTATATATTCTATTTACTATGCCCTTATATATGACTTTCAAATAGTTTCTTTCATTCTGTGGATTGTCTTTTCACTTTCTTGACAGGGTCTTTTTATGAACTATTTAAGTCGAAGTCCAATTTACATATGTTTCTTTGGTTGCTTGCATATCTAATAGATAGTTATATAATATTTTAAAGATGTACTTTATCAGTGTAAATTCCCATAGATTTAAGATTTTAAAAAGCAATTACATCAAGCTCTTAAAATTACACGAGAAAGTTAATTTTAAGCATTGCTATCATGACATTTAATTTCTCACCCAAGTATCTCAACAGAGCAATAGATTATATTTTTATATTTATACATATAATTGTCATATCAATTTGACATGTTAGCTCAATACTATCTCATATTTGTTTGCTTAGCTTAGTTTTGTGTTTTGTACATTTTTTTGCCTTATTCTACTTTGTAACAGGACAAAGGTAGAAAATAAATGCCCTTCAAAAATGATTCAATATTTTATCCTAAGATTTTTCCTGTCACCTCTGTCTTTCCTTGACAGCTCCATTCCATGATCCATTTTTTTATTTAAAAAAATACCAATATATTTGTTATAGAAAAAAATGTGAGGTTCAACACTGAGTGATGAATGAACAGTATTACTTCTGTACAGGGCATCCAGTGCAGGACAGAGCTAAGGATCCTGGAAATGAGGTTAAGGAAAATGAAGACTTTGAACTGTCCCTGTTCCATATTAGGAAAGTAGAGCTTCTGAGTATTCTGACAGTTGTTGATTGGCTAGCAATATCTAGATGGACATTGAGCTGTCTGGAGGTGGTCTGCTGCATACATGGTGCACACCTGGGATGATGGCATCCAGCTACTTAAATCGAGATTGTGGGACCCAGTCAGTTCTGTACTGCTGAAAGCAGGCCAGATGGCCAGGTTAAGATCTCTTCTTTCGTATAAAGTAACTAAAATAAAAATGTTTAATTGACCATATAATTGTCCTCGTTGCTCATATCACTTTCGTTTTTTGTGTTCATTATATGAACAAATAAAGGGATTGAGTACCATAATTATATGCATTTGAGAAAACATTATTTTTTTTAATCTGTAACTCTCTTTAGCTCAAATGTAAAATAATCAAATGTGAGTGTCTATAAGC
>NW_007735487.1:0-77596 GCF_000696425.1 Galeopterus variegatus | reverse complement strand
GTGTGGCGGAGAGATGATCTGGGTGGGCTCCTCTTCCCTGCCCCCCCGACGCTGGCCGGGGCCTTCCCACACTGCCAGCCCCGTCTGAGATCCGCGGGGATAGTGGGATTGTAGGCCAGTCCACAGGCCCCGGGGTGCCCCATGTCAAGGTAAGCAAATAGCACTTCTCAGTGAGGAGCCATGCCAAACAGAGATGGCTGGCCTGCCCTCACTATGCCGGCCTTCTCCACCCCCACCCGAGAAAATGGAGGCAGCTTTGTTGTGGGCGCCTAGCCTTGTGTGTTGGGTGGGGGCCAGGCAGGTGGGGAGCAGTCGGGCTTCGCCCCGCAAGTGGGGCTGGGCTGGGGGTGACTCACAGAGCTCACAGAGTTGGGCCGGTCTGGCACGCTTCACTCCGCCTCTGTGCAGTCCTTTGCTGGATTTCCTGGCCTTTGTTGTCTGGGCTGATCGCTCGTACCCGCAGCCGGGCTTGGGCGCTCTCAGGAGTCCTCCTCTGTGTCAGCCCCAAAACCTCGAACCTGCTGCCGCTTGTTTGTCGATGTAGGATCGTTGTTGAAAGAATTGTTCGCCTTTTGTTGCTCTTGGAAATGCAATCAATACTCTGGTATCACAGCGCACAGCTCTCAGGATCACGCTGTCTCCTGTCACAGCCACTCCAGACCCGTCGCCATCTTAGAACCGAGCAGTTTCTAATTTTTGAGAGTAAAAGAACTCTTAGAAATAATTTATTTGGTGTCATTAAAAACGCTTGCTTGAAATAAAGCATTCTGAAGATGTCATACTAAGACCCAGGAGAAAATCCCAGTGTCTGTCGCTCACATTGGTTCAGAACTGTTCAGGTTTTAAAATAAGTATATGTATAAAAGTTAAAGACTATTAATTAATTCATATTAATGAAGGGCATTCATATCCCAATTTGGCTACCTAAAAAAAGGGAATAACTATGTGAACATTACCATTTTAATTATTGCTAAGTAAAAATACAGATTCTAATTTAGTTTGTGGCAAAAATCTGCAACAATTTTGTTAAATAAAAAAGCACCTTTTAAACTTTCATAGTGTAATTAAGAGTCAAGGGTCCCAGATTCAAATTCCAGCTCTGCCAATATCTAACTAGGCAGCTTTGAGTAAGTCACTGAAGTTTAACTTGGACTTGGTTTCCTCAGTTCCTTCCAGTTCTAGTATTCTATATTTCTTTCTGTGATCGTCACTTAGACCTCCAATGAATGAATCACTCACTCAACTGGAATAGAGAAATTCAATAGCCATATTTTTTTCTTCTTGAATAAATCCTAGGTAGAAGATATTTATGGGAAAGAAGAAATGGATAATTTATTGTCAAAATATGTATATTCCATTGGTTGGGACAGTTCCTAGGTTGAAAATTTTGTTTTATAGGAAACAGGTTTAGGAAATCTAAGCCAGAATGTATATCTATTCATTTCTATTCATTTCAAAGTCATAGCATGAAAACTTTCATTGGAAGGCTGGGAGCAGTTCTAAGTCGAAAAAACAGACCTTAACTCACAGTAGCTACACATTTAGCCATACATACCAGCTGGAGAACAAAAGACATTGCCCCAGAGACCAGAGGCACCAAAGTACACTAAACCTAACCACGTGAGGACACCTCTGCTGGGTAACTTTAGCTATGTTCCTTTGCTCCATCCTTGGAACCTTGAATGAAAGAAAATGACTGAAAGACTGAAGAATTTGAGACATACCTTTCTTTCCTGGAGAAACCAAGTTCCACTGTAACCAGATTGGACATGTATTTATATTTCCTTCCTGCCACTCAGCAGGTGGCAAAGACTCATTTAGTTAGAGACAAAGTAAAAGTGGTTGCACTTCTAAGTTTTTTGCACATCCAAGTTGTAGTGTGTATTAAATTTGTGTCTCTGTTATGCATGATTCCCTGCTGTGGTCCAGTAGATAATATAAAGACTGTATTTTATAGACTGAAATAGTCCCCAGATTTAATATTATAATCTTAAGTGAAGAAACACAGCCTTTCTTGCACATTTTATCATATTTGTTTCTAAAAGTCCTATGTCTCAAGGTACATCAAACTGGGCACTATTCCTAAGAACCCAATTGGTACAACACTTTAGAGTTAATAAAAACGTGTTCCCACTGGTTTCCATTGCTGTTTTGTGCACAATTCCCCGCTGAGTATTTGATGAATTTCTACTCCTTGGGGGCCCCAGGTTTTTGTGAGTATGCTGAGGATCCATGCATCTTGTCACAGGGAGGAAGATGATTTCCTCTGATAACATTCCCCTGGCACCTGAGGAGCTTATCACAGCCCTTTTTTGGCTGTTTCTGTTATGTTGGCATGGGTCCAGAGCACTGGGAAAGAAAAGGTTGTGCTTTTACAGGGAACATTTTATTCCCTCTTGGGAAAAGTGAACATGACTCAGTGTCAGGAAAGGAAATATTTCATACAGATAAAGAGAATGAATATCCGCCTACCTCTTTTAATAGCTAAAACACATTTAACGGTCCTTTTGTATTTTATTTTCTCGAGGAGCTCAAATTATTTCAGAAAATTGATTTCTTGAAACCAGACCTGCCCCAGCTTTTTTGTGAAGAGTGACTACTTTTCATTTCCCAGAAGACCTATGTGATGAGGAGCACCAAAGTGGTGAGCTCCGGCTGGGTGTGGGGAATGTTTCTGAAATAAAAGTCCAAGAGTTGGGTGCAGAGTGAGCTCTCTCCCTGTAGAAAAACTGAGAGGGAGATGGCAATTATTAAAGATTGATCAGGTAAGCCATTGGAATTTATCAATAGGTTTCAACCTATTGGATGGGAACCATGCTAGGAAATAGTCACAGAAACCACATTCTGATTTGGAAGGTGATGTCCTTCCAAATCCAGTTCTCAGTTAACCTTTGTCGTATTTGTCATTTCTTGCCTGAAAATCCCAACTCCTTAATAGAGCCGTAAGTCTCCAGAGAGAGTAGGGTTGTGTTTTACTTTTTTTTTTTTTTTTAATGATTTCTTTTTCCCCAATGTAGCTCTGGGTGTGTGCTCAGTAACATTGTAGATGCTCAATAGATATACTTTGAATTGACCGGTGGATTGTCTGAATTCAGCAGTTCATATGGGCTCCAGATAAATCCTTACCCACAAGATTAGGGCAGCGTCATATTTTGCCTTAACTTCTCTGTAATGAAAACACACGTTTGCTGAGAAGGCTGAGAAAATTTTTTTGATTCTCGTTTTCTCCAGACTCTAGTTTATGTGTTAGTCCAGAATGAAGGATGCTTCATGTTGCAGAGGCTACTACTTATCTTCCCTTATCCATTCTCCACATCTACCTTCCTTGGGAAAAACTTTTTTTTTGCAAGGCCCATGTCATCCAGACTATATATTATAATCCCCAGCCTCCTTTGTAGTTAGATGTGGCCACATGACTCACTTTTGGCCAATGGAATGTAAGTGGAAGTGCAACTTTTGGATACTGTCCTTAAAGGAAGGGGGGGAAGCCCTTCTTCCTTCTTTCTTTCATCTTGCCGCCTGGAATGTGGATGTAATGGCTGCAGTTCCATCAACTATCATGCACCATGTTCTTCAGAATGAAAGCCATGCATCCAGAACAGCAACGTAGAGGAAGCTGGACATTCTGACACCATGGAGCTTCTATCTTATCTGATTGATTGGCTTCTATATGAGAGAGAAATAAAGAAACCATATTGTTTAGTCCAGTTTTCTTTTGGGTTTTTATTATAATTAGAATATAATAATAACTGATATAGTCCCTGAGTCAGCAGTCTGCATTCAGTTATCAACCACAATTCAAGACACACTTGCTTTATGCAACAGATACATTCCTAAGCCTTTTTTGTAAGTTCAAAGATATTTTAAACATAATAATAGGTGTTATATTTTAAAGAAACTAAGCAGCATTTTTTTAAAATAAATGGTTTACATTTTTTTGCCAACAAAAATGTTTTATGTGCCAAATCTTGGAATAAGAAAAAAAAAAAAAGCATTAGTGGAAATACTGGTGAGATCTGAATAAAGTCTATAGTCTGGTTAATAGTGTTGTACCAATGTTCTTTTCTTAGTATTGATAATTGTACCATGATTATGCAAGATGCTAACATTAGGTGAAGCTAGTTAAAAGGCATATGGAAACTCAGAAAAAAATTTTTTTGTTGTGGTGAAATATACATAACATCCAATTTACCATGTAAACCATTTTTAAGTGTATAGTTCTGTGGCATTAAGTGCATTCACATTGTTCTGCAACCATCACCATGATTCATTTCCAGAACTCTTTTGTTTCCCAAACTGAAACTGTACCCATTAAATACTAACTCCTCATTTCTTCTGCTCTGGTTTGAATGTTTGTCCCCTCCAAAGTTCATATTGAACCCTAATCCCCAATACAGTATTTGAAAGGTGGGGCATTTAAAAGGTGATTGGATCATGAGAGCTTGCCCCCATTCGTGGATTAATGGGCAAATGAATTAATGGGTTATCATGGGAGTAGACTGGTGGCTTTATAAGGAGAGGAAGAGAGCACACTAACATGCCCAGCCTTCTTGATATGTGATGCCCTGTGCTGCCTTGGGACTTTGCAGAGAGTCCCCACCAGGAAGAAGCCCTCACTCGATGAACCCCCTTGACCTTGGACTTTCTTGACTCCAAAACTGTGAGAAATAAATTTATTTTCCTTATAAATTACCCAGTTTCAGGTATTCTGTTGTAAACAACAGAAAATGGACTATGACACTGTCCCTTCCCCCCAGCCCTTGGCAACTACTTCTCAATTTCCCTATCTATGAATTTGACTACTTTAGGTACTTAATTTAAGTGGAATCATTTCACTGGCTTATTTCATTTAGCATAATATCTTTAAGGTTCATCTATGTTGTGACATGTATCAGAATTTTCTTTCTGTTTAAGGCTGAATAATATTCTATTGTACATACCACATTTTATTTATTCATTCATCTGTTAATATGAGATTTGAGGGACACAAACATTGGGTTTATAGAAGTCTCCCCAAAGATATTCATGTCCTAATCTTTGGAACCTATGAATGTTACCTTATGTGGCAGAAAAAAAAAAAAGATTTTGCAGATATGATTAACTTAAGGATCTTGAGATGGGAGATTATCCTAGATTATCTGGGTGAGTCCTAGGTGCAATCACATGAATCCTTATAAGAAGGAGGCAGAGAGAGATTTCAGAAAGGAGACGAGGAGGCAATGTGACCAGGGAGATAGACATGAGAGTGATGAGGACACAAGCCAAAGAATGCCCACAGCCACCAGAATTTGGAAGAGACAAGGAATGGATTTTGGCCATTAGTGATACTAATTTCAGACTTCTGGATTCCAGAATGGTGAGAGAATAAATTTCTGTTGGTTTAAGCCACCACGTTTGTGATCATTTGTTACAGCAGTCATAGGAAACCAAAACACCATTTTAAAAACTAGCAGATGTTTTATTAACATGATGCCAAATGTTTAGCTGGTGAGATATAACTGAAGTAGACAACTTATGCAAAAGACTTAATTTTTGCTTATCTGTCTTATTTAGCGTTATGTTATCTCACACCACTCATATTTTCTGTACTTACTACAGTACTTGTAAAACAAATTTTCCTGACTGGAAAAATGCTACATGTTAGTTGTAGAAAACTTAGAAAATATGGATAAGCACAAGGAATTAAATAAAATATCACCCACAATGCCAGCGCCCAGTTTTGATGACAATTAGATATATTTCCTTCAAGTCCTCTCATTTGATTTACAAACTGCATTTAAAATAACATTCCAAATTTACTTAGCACAAATTCGGTTTGTGTATAATGTGCATTTATGAGTATATGATATTTTATAAACCAAATTATTGTCCATGAACTATTCTGGATATGAAGAATTAAATCAGCTGAGTTATGTATACTGTTACTAAACTAACATGATAGAGAAAAATGTTTAATGATTCAGTGTTTTCTCTCTTTATGAATTTGCATTTGTTTTATGCAGATTTGTGACAGAGTTGTGATGTCATTGTAAATAATTACTGTTACATATTTTTTATTATTATTCTACTTTTCTACATAACAGAATTCTTTTCCCAGATTATTAATAAATTCTCCTAAGCATGATTTTAAACAGTTATATAATATTCCATTCCATATCTTAGCCATTTCTCACATTTTAATTTTTTATTTAAAATTTTTATTTATTATTTCCCATTTTTTATTCCTATACTCAATAATCTGAAGAGCATCTTTGCACATAATAATTTTGGGTCCATTATGTATTGTTTGTGAATTGTTCATTCATGTACTTTATTCATTTATCTCTTGAGGGTCTTAGTGTTTTTCTTACTAATATATAAGACAAAGATGTATATATTTTAAAATAACAAAGCAGATTTTTATAATTTGTGCTTATTTAATTGTAGAAATACTTAGATTTTGAACACAAGTGACAATTATACTGTAATAAACCCAATCCCCTAGTCACGTCAATGGAAAAATAATTTTGGCTTTATAATTTTGGCTCTTGCATGAATAAAGTCCTGTTAGTAAATGGATTGAATTTTTTACTTAAAAAAACAAACAAACCACCAAGTAGTTAATAATGTTGAATATCATAACTTAAGTGTTTTAGAAAATGTGTATATAGATCTTCCCATATTATCCATTACAATCACCCTTCTTAGCCAATACCAATTTCTTTTATCAAGGTGAATATTAGAAATGGGAGATATCCCACTCGAGGCAGTAATTCTGAATTCCTAAGTAGTATTGGTTTTCAAAATGATTCTATTTTCAGTTGAAGCTAGAGGTCTAAAGGAAGAGAAAAAAGCATAAACTCCTTTGCTCTTGAGCCATTAGTACTGACAATTCCACTGGAAAGAAATTTTTAAAAGATGTCTGCACCTTATATAAACAAAACAAGGCTTTCTTTATTTTAGGGTGGAATTGGACTTTTCGAAGGCAATGAAATGTTCAAGAATTCAGGCAACTGTTAGATATTTTCCAGATGCAGGCCAAGGAAAATAATGGTGGAACTAGAAGGGGTGTAAGAATTAATCAGATGCTTTATTGGAAAGCAAATTGCAACTAGCCCTCCAGATGAGTGTATCTATAGGGGACTATAACTTCAGCTGCTGGAAGACACTTAACTAGAGGAAGATTCTTTGTTTCATCATGATAACTTTTTATTTTGCTCGTGTATTTAGGTTTTAATTGTGTGTATTGCTTCATGAGTCTCTTGTTGATATAGTATGTATCATTTTTCTTCCTGTTTCAAAGCAAAAAGCTCTAGGGAGAATACTTTCCTTCCAATCTTTGAACTTTAGTCCCAGATCAGCCCCTGGAATAGTATCTGCACTTAAGTAGACCATTCTGGAGCTTCAAAAAGATACTATAAACAATCTTAGATGAATAATAAAGTTGAAAAATGTACATTAAACAATTTTCTAAACTTATGACACTAATAGTAATTCAGAAGAGACACATGTAGAAAAATTTCTTTAATACAAGAGTTTTTAAGCAGAAGGCTTTTAGGACACCAGAGTGGCTATTCACCTAAAATAGTATTAATAAAGCCCTTTTAGAAGCATATGAATAGACTGAATAGTTTCAGCAAATCCTGATGTAACTTAATTAGAAATTTGAAATTTCCAAAATATATTGGGATGACTTTCCTAGAAATATGTATGTTCTCATCTCTCTTAAAAGTTCAAGTGAAAGTATTATTTAAGGCTCATCTCAGAACTATGGAATGAGGTCACTTAAAATGATAAAGAATATGTTACTTTTAAAACTTAAAATTTCTGGAGTAAAGAAATATAGGTCACAATAAATTAACTCAATTTATCAACATGTTTGTTAAGCATTTATTTGATAAAATGTATTGTATGTGACAGAATGCTGCATATAAAAAACATAAACTAGTGGGAGAAACAAGCACTAAAACAGATAATTGAAAAATAATATGGTAAGTGCAATTCATTCATTCATTCATTCATTGCCTGTGGTGGGTGAAGGGTATAGAGAAGTTATAAGCAAAACAAAACCAAACCTAGGCCTGATTTGGCTCCTCATGGAGCTTAGAATATAATGAAAGAGAAAGAGAGAAAGAGAAAAAGATACTAAACAAATAAATAAACATATAATTAAAAACTGTGATCATCTTTATGAACAAACACAGATAGTTGTATGAGTGAGATTAGGGGGATCTAAGTGGGAACATGAAAAGCCTCTCTGAGAAAATATTTCAGCTGAGGTCTGATGGATGGGTAAGTGTTAGACAGACAAAGAGTAAAGGGAAAAATGATCTGGGCTAGGGCCCTGGGCCAGGAATGAGCTTTTCTGTTTTGAGGATCCTAGAGATGGCCAGTGTGGTTGGAGCTGGGGGAACAAGCGTGAGATAATGGGAGCTGAGGCTGGAGAGATGGGCAGGGCCAGAGTGTGCAGGCCTGGGAGGCCACATTATCTTCAGTGTGGGGAAGTCTGTGAAGAAATTTCTATAGAGAACTTACATGATTTATAATTATGACTTTGAAAAGATCCTTCTGGGTGAAAAAGGTTCCAGGAAGAGGGGCACTGAGCAAGGACAGGGAGGGGAGAATGTGTGTGTGGGTGTGTGGGAGTGTGTGTACCATAAGTGGTATGGTTTTGGCGAGTTATAAACTGTAAGATAGGCAGTGGTGTGAAATGAGCGGGCAGGGTGGGCCAAAGACAGACCTCAGTGGGCCTTGGAGAGACACTTGAGGAGCTTGCACGCCATGGGAAGGCATTGAATGGTTTTAGGCAATTTGTAATTTACAGAGCGAATTGTAGCCATATTGAAGGAAGTTGCAGTAAACCCGACTTAAATTGGAGTAATGACACCAACAATGGCCTGGAGCAGATATGGACAAGAAATGGTAAAACTGGCAGACTTTGGTGACTGATCAGATATGGCAGGTGAGGTAGAAAAAGGAGTCAAGGTTGAAGTTGAGGTTTCTAGCTTGAGTGGCTGGATGGAGAATGCAGGTTTTGGTGTGTGCATGGTGGGTGGGGATGATGAGTCCAGCATTTAGGTGCCCAGCACAATGCTAGAAACTATATTTGACACAAAAAGTCAAGGAAGCAACCAGTCATTAAATGTCTAATATATGCAAGTTATGCTTTCACAACACTTTACTCATTTAACCCTCATAACAATGCTGTGAGTAGGAATTTCAAATCTCATTTACAGGTGAAGCAACAAGGTGCACAGAGACTTAGATTCTCTGTGTCGGAGGTCACTATACTCATAAAGCTGTGGAGGTAAAGGTCACTGTGGATATGGTGTGGGAGAGATACACACATAAACACATGATCTAATAGAATTAAATGTTAAGTTATATGGTTATAACAAGAGGTGATGAAGACACCAAAAGGGTAAGAACAAAATGGATGGGAGTATTTGGAAAGTACTACAGGAAGTATGGTCCTCCATGCTGAGGACCTCAGGGTCATTGCAAATGTCAAAGGTGGAGTCTCTGGCTTACATGTCATGTGTTATATCATATCAGTATGAGTAAACAAAACCAGAGGGTTTGTTCTTGGTCCTTTCTACTTGCACATGTTCCTGACAAATAGATAATTGTGCATTTTCATTTGAGAGAAAACTCCATTTCTTTAGTATGCTCAGTCTTATTCTATTAACAGTTTCCACTGTTCTCAGGAATCTAACACTTTTTGAAATGTCAACTGATCAGAGTGTGGCTATGTAGAAAAATTACAACAGAGTTAAGCAATGCAGTTTCCTGGACTAGAAAAGTTCATAGAGTAATTTATAACACTACTATAACATAGAGTAATTTATAAACACTGACCCAAAGCCACTGACCATGGGAAAAGTTTCTGTAGAACTACTCTTGTGATAGCGTCTGACCCCAAAATGAGTGAAACCTACTCGACCAGCGTTTATTCCAAATCTCAGCAGCCAGAATCATCTCAGCTGACACTGGCTTGAAGGCTTTCACTGCCAAAGATCTCATTGAGATGAAATATCCTGATGTCATAGAGACGTGGATGTTAACAACCACATTTCATTTTTATACATAATTTATAGCTTATGAGTTCTGGAATGACTGGTTGTACAAATAAGAATACTAGTAGTCCCAGCTTTTAAATGCCAAGAGTTTAATTTAGACAAAGATCTCTTGTAAGCTTTAAATTCTGACCTTCTTAGATAAGTCTATTTCCATCTTACACATTGTATAAAGATAAGGAAAATTAAAGGCTAAAATGGAGGACCAGATGTCTTCTAGAGGTAAGCCTACCTCCTTGCTTCCATGTATTAGGTTAAGCTAGATGAATTAGCTGTTTTTATAGGTTAAAACAGTTTGAATAGCAGCAATTCCATCTGGTTCAACCTAACAGTACTGAAATCACTGCAGAAAAGGAGCAACCTATGTTTTTCTCACCAGCTTCAGAAAAAGCTCTTCTACAACTTCCTTTGGCAGCCCTTTCTATTGTCTTGGAATTCATTCACTCAGGAAGTTTTTACTATTGACCTAAATCCTCTTGGTTCAATTAAAGCCATTTTACTTCTCCTGTCCAGAACAATCATTGGAAAGGACAGCTTGTCATTGCTTATTTGAACCCCCTTCATCATTCTGAAGACTGTAATGAAGTGTCCAATCAGCCTCTTTTCTCTAACTTAAAGTTCCACTAGCTTTCCCTCAATGACCTATTCCCTTTCAACTTTTTGATGCTGTTAGCAAGGAGAGACCAGGTAAGTGAACTTGGGCAAGCACTTAATCTTTCTAGGACTCAGCTTCTTTGTTTGCAAAATGAGGATTTGGAATAAAATTTGTTTGCAAAATGAGGATTTGGAATAAAATCAAGTGTTTTTCATCTGCTCTGAATATCTTTCTTAAAGGTCTGGGAAGGGGCATGGTGGGTATGTGTGCATGCAGGAGAGAGAGAGAGAGAGAGAGAGAGAGAGAGAGAGAGAGAGAAGGCTGGTTTCTACTCTATCGTATTTGTAAATACTTAAAATTTTTTTGAAAGGTCTCTTTCTGCATCTCCTCCTTCCCCTTTCCACTCTTCACTTGAGTTCACACACACACACACACACACACACAGGAAAAATACAGAACAATCTGTTATAAATGGAATTTAAAAATCCTCAATAAATTATCAAACAAAACCAGGAGTATATCTAAAGAATAATATACTATGATCAATTTACAAAGAAATGAAAATATGCACCTAATTTTAATTAATTAATATAGTATAATGTGTACTGATAAAGGGGAAAACTCTCTAAAGTTGGGGAAAAGTCTCCAAATGTTGGGCTCATATGTGATTCAGTAACGCCAAAATGGCTATTTAGGCAAGGCCCTCTCCATGCGGCCACCTAAAGATGGCGCCAAAAGGAAGCAAGGTGGGAGGGGACAGCTGGGTTCCGCATTTTGTTTTTGTTTAATTCCATTGGCAGCCCTGGTTTTCCCATGCTCATGATCAAGGCATGATTGCTTAGTATAGCTTAAGGAACCCCCATGCATGACCATGTGATCTTTACCCTGATTGGCTGGGCAGAGGGAACTCCCCCGCTGGCAAAGCTTAAATAGGCTTGCTTAACAAACAATAAATGGAACTGCTTGATGGAACCCCTGCTGCGTCTGAGTGTCCTTCCTACGGGGCTGGGTTGGCGGGCAGATCACTCACCCCCCGGTCCCCCCAATGAGATCCCCTGGCCATCTCTAGGGCTGAGGGGTGAAGCATTAGGGCAGCTCGCTCTTGGGTTTGGTGTGGGAGAGGTTAGGAAAGGGAGAAAAAACCTGCTGGTGGAACCCAGAATCCAAAGATGCTGAAAATGAATGCAATAATTTTAATATTCCCTTTTGACTTAAAAAAACCTCTTAATTAAATAGAACTAGGTGGACATTTCCTTAGCAGATATATATTTATGTATCTCAACCAACAAGTCTGCTATTTGACTAATGAGGGACCACTAGAAGCAGTCTCAATAAAGAGAAAAACAAGGCAAAAATGTTCAATTTTACTACTGTTATCTAACATAGCTCTGGAGATATTAGTGAACAAATCTGAAGAATAATCAGGTTGGGGGACTTGAGAATGCACATGGCAAATCTTAATATAAGGTTGTCATAATTAAGAAAGATATAGACATTAGAACAGACTAGAGAATACAGAAGTGTCCACAGATACTCATATATGGAAACCTAAAAAATGACATGTGACATTGCAGGTCAGCAGATAAAGAATTAACTACTCAATAAATTATACCAGGTGGAATTGCTAGATAAAATATGAGATGCCCAGTTAAATTTGATTTTCAGATAAATAACAAATAATTTTTTAGTATAAATGTGTCCAAAATATTTCATGGGATATACTTATACTAAAATGTTATTCATTTTTATCTGAAATTCAAATTTAACTGGTCATTAACTCTATTTTTATTTGCTAAATTTGACAACTCTAGTGTCCGGCCAATGTGTGATTCATGCGGACGAAAGTAAATATGGATTCTTACCTCATTCCCTGCACAAAAATAAATTCTAAATGGATTAAGGTCTTAAATGTAAAAAGCAAAAACTTAAGATATAAAGGAAAAATTTCATGACCTTAGAATAGGGAAACACTTCCTAAATAAGACTCAGAACTGTAACCCATGTTTTGGAGGAGAAGATATATATAAATCTGACCATCTGAAAAGATGTGCGTTTTTTTTTTTTTTTCAAAAAACACTATAAAAAGAAGGAAAAGATGAGCTACAAACTGAGAGATTTTTGATAGTACTTATGATCAAAAAGGATTAATACTCAGAATATATGAAGAATTTCAACGAATCAGAAGGATTTCAATGATAGGAAGACAACAGAAAGGAAAAAAGGCAGAAGATATGAAGAGTAAGTTTTTAAAAAGAGGAAGCACAAAAGGTGAATAATTGTGAAGATAGCTCAACATTATTAGTAATCAGGACAATGTCAATTAGAGACATCATTTTACATCGTCAGATAACAAACATTAAAAAAAATTAGGTTAATTGTGATAATCACTACACAATGTATAGTGTATCAAGCCATCATGTTGTAAACCTTGAATATATACAATCCTTGTCAATTAAATATTTTTAAATTAAAAAAATGGAAATAATCAGACAATGTTCTATTTTGGCAAAGATGTGGATTGGTGGGAACATAAGTACATTTCTGCAGCCATATAAATTAGCACAATTACGTTGGAAAATATTTAATACTGCCTGGACGAGTTGAACATGCACATATACCCTACTTGTAGCATTTCCATTCTCATGTTTATGTATCCTGGAGAAACTCTTGGACATGTCAATCAGGATAGATATGCAAGAATGTTCAAGGTAGGCTTATTTGTAATAGGAAAAAAAAAACCCCAAAAACAAAAAGAAAATAAGCCCAAATGTCCATGAACAGTAGATTGAATAAATAAATTGTGGTGTCTTGTTAAAAGAGAATACCATACAGCAGGGAAAATGATCAAAATACATCTATTCCCTACAATATGGATAAATCTCAAAAGCATAATGATGAGAATAAAAATGCAAGTCACAGAAAAATATATATAGTATGATTTTGTTTACATGAGATTCAAAGGCAGGCAAAACAAATTACACATTAATACATTAAAATGCAAAAGAATATTATTACTACAAAATTCAGGGCAGTAGTCACTTCTGGGAGGTACACACAGGAAATTCAAAGGAATTGGTGCTGTTCTATTTGCTTAAGGAGTCGAGGGGTATTTATTTTATTTCAAAACTATATTATTTTTTAAAATATACATATATGTTATAATATTCTTTCATATGTACAAGTATAATGTACTTTAGAATAAATGAAAAGAAAGGAAAGAATGAATCAAGTTAAAATTTAATTTTCTAGAGAATGACTGTATTCTTAGAAGAGTCCAGAGAATTAAAAAAATAGTGTAGTACTAATGTGGAAGCTGAATCCACACCAATGGACATTTTATGCTCAGTTACATTAAAATCCCTTATTCTAATCTTGAATTTTGAATGTATCTTTTACATGTGCATGATTTTGTAACATCATGCATTGATCATCTAGACACTGTTTGTTCACTTAGTTATGCAGATCTCCAAATGTTGACACATTTCATTATATAAATTTTTTAAAAATCTGATGTTAAAATGACAAAAAAAATAGTGAGTTCAATGAGCTTGTATAAAAATAAACACTCAAAAAATTAATTATTTTTACTTACCAATACTCATTTACAAAATATAACTTTAAACATATTCTGTTTCTGATAGCAATGAAATTCTTACTTTTCCCAGAAATAAACCTGATAAAGAATGTGTAACACTTATATGAAGAACACCATGAGGGTTTGCTGAAGGGCATAAAGTCTGAATATCTGTAAAGAAATATTTGTTGACTTCTAATAGAAGTCCTCTCTGAAGGACTTCAAATCTATACTTCCTGGCTTCTGGTCAAGGTGGTGGAATAGATAGTTGCCAGCATCACTCTCTCCCACAAATCAACCAATTCACAACTATTAAAAAGCAATGACAGCCCAGCTGGAGCCGCTAGAGATCAGGGGAAGAGGAGAGACCTACGGAGTGCATGAAGCTGGGAGAAGCCATGATGAGAGAAAGAAAGAACTGCTCCAATTGTTTTGAATCCTGGCCACTTCCAGGCTGGAGCTGCCGAGTGCACGGAGCTGCCTAGTGCACAGAGCAGCAGCTGGCAAAAGCCGCAGCTGTGCCCTTCAGATGAAGTTGCTTGGAGGTGGCCGGGGAGAAGAGGGCCTTGGTGGCCCCCAGGAAAGCAAGACCACTAATAGGGTTCCTTTGGACCTACATAGGAGTGAGGAGCCAGAACAACTGAACAAAAGGAGCCACTCAGAGACTGATGAGTCATTGTGAGGGACTGGCACACGGCCTGCCCCATGGAAAGTGTTTGGAGTGTGGATGGTGGGGGAGTTGAGCCCATCAGGGGAACACTGTGGAACAGCATGGACAGCTGATCTGCCCTCCAATCAGTGCAGGACCACTCAATGGAGACTGGTCAGGAATATAGAACAGCAGGGGGTGCAGTTTACTGAAAAGATTCAGGCCCAGACCAGAGTTTCTATACAACCTAGGTGTATAGGAAATCATAAGAGCCAGAAGTACCTATAAAGTCAACAATTAAAACCTGAGCTGCACAAAAAGCCTTCCTCAGGAAATCAGCAGCAAAGCAACAATTTAGCTCAACCACACAGCTCAAGTGCTGGTCCCCACAGGAAGTTCCCACATTTTAGAAGTTAGCAAAGGACAACAAAGTAGTTCCAGTGCAGAGTTTGAGTGTTGGGAACATCTAATAATCCAACACAGAACTGGAAGATAAAACAAAATACCCACAGACCAAAGTTTGATATTAACTAGTAAAGGTCTCACATCACCAAAGAACAGCTATAAAACCTAGAAGGACCATACTTACCCTCGGCTACCAAGCCAGGGAGGAGCGGGGGCCTCAGCCACACCCCTGACACCTGCAACCAGCCCAGCAATGACCACTGAGCTGCTACAGAAAGCACCTGGGCTCTCCTGAGCTGGAATAGTGGGGAGCTGAGGACCTCAGCAGTGCTCCCCCAATATCCACAACCAGCCCAGCGACTACCACCGAGCCACCGCAGGAAGCACCCTGGGCTCTCCCGAGCCAAGGTGGTGGTGGGCAAGGGCTTCAGCCACATCCTCCTGACATCTGTACTCAGCCCAGCAATGACTAAGACATCACTGAAAGCCCCCTGGTGTCCCCTGCAGGAATGAGGGGGGTGCCACAGGCCTCAACCCTGCCCATCCTCCTTCCTCCTTCTCTCACCCTATTTTCTTCCCCCAACTGCTCCACAACATCAAAGAATGTAAAAAAAAATATTAAAAAATAAACTTAAAAAAAAAGTCAATACTTCCATATCTATACTTCAAACCTAATGGAGAGGAATGCTGATCCAGTTGGTGGGGTTTACATGTACTGATTCAGTCACTCTTTCTGAGGGTGAAGCTTTGAAAGAGCTGGACACTTTATCTTTGTCTACATGTGCAGTGAGAGCATACAGTGGCCCCAATCCAATTCTCTCTTTTTTTCCACCAAGCTTGGCCATTTGTCTTTCTTTCATTGGGCCCTCTCTCCTACCTTAGCTGGCTTTGCTTTAGATCTTACTTTTAATGATCAGACAAATTTGTTTTCTCTTTCCATGTATCTCTCTGGATCCTTTTTCTCTAGCACTAATGGGTGTGGCATTTCATCCCACTGAAATGGCAAATTTTAGCGTTTGGGGTTTGTCATTAGTTGGTGGTGGGGGAGAAGGAGGCGGGTGGGCAAGGACGAAGGAGACTGATGATGTGGCCTGGCAGAGCAGATTCTTCTTTGATGCGAGGCCATCCACATGGACGTAGCTTAAAAAAGGAGATCCCCAGTTGTTCCAAATTAGCTTAATAGGGGTCTGAATATGGTGTAGGGCTAAAGATTCAGCTAATAATAAAACATTATTTTTCTGTACTTGCCTTCTCAGGGGCCTTAAAGAAAAAAGGGTTGATTATGCCAAAGCAGAAATAAATTATTTTTCATTAATATCTTACCCCATTTGCTAATGACATTATGTTCTTGGATAGGAAGGTACAGAATTATAAAGATGCTCCCCAAAATAACCTATAAATTTAATGAAATTTCAATAACTATGCCAACCAATTATTGTTTTTATCTTAAAAATATGATCAAATTGTTTGTCTTGAAAAATAAATGTAAAAGAATGTCTAGAAACTATAGAAAAAAAGAATAATAAGGGAATTGCATTAAAAGTTATCAGCACATGCTCTAAATCTACAGTAATTAAAACTGTGGTACCAGCCCAGCAACAAATAGATCGATGTGTGGAATGAAGGGCCTATAAATTGCACTTAATGTGGGCATTTAATATATGATAACAGAGAGCATTTAGAATCAGTGAGAAAGTAAACAACAAATATCATCACTGTTACAATTGGATAACAATTTGGGAAAAAATAGGTTAAATAACTGTTAGTCCGTTTTCTGTTGCATATAACAGAACACCTGAAACTGGGCAATTTATAAAGAAATAGAATTTATTTCTTACAGTTTTGGAAGCTGGAAAGTCCAAGTTTGAGGGGTGCATATGGTGAGGACCTTCTTCTTGGTAGAGGCTCTTGGCAGAGTCTGAGATGGTGCAAAGTATCACATGACGAGGGCTAAGCAAGAGTGTTTTCACATGCTCACTTGCTCTCCTTTTAAAGCCACCAGTCTGCTCTCTGATAACCCATTAAACCATTAATCCATGAATGGATTAATTCATTTGCAAGAACACAGTCCTCACAATCCAATCACCCTTCAAAGGCCTCACCTTTTAAATACTGTATTGCAGATTAAGTGTCAACATGAGCTTGGGAGAACATTCAAACCACAGCAATAACTAGCACTATAGTAAAAAATAAATTCCAAATAGTTTAAGGATTTAGACAAACAAACCCTGTAAATTGTAGGAGAAAAAGAGAGGATATTTTTACAATCTCGAAGCAAGAATGATCTTCCTTAGCATGTTGCCAAGGCCTGAATATATAAAAGGAAGGAATGATTTGACTTAACACAAACTGAAAACATATGAATGGAAAAAGAGGCCACAAATAAAGCGAGAAACTGGGAAATATATTTATAAAAGGGGTTAATGCCCATAATATATTAAAGATATTAAAATGAAAAAAGAGAAACAACCCAATAAAAAAAAGGTTAAGTATTATGCAGGCTAATCACAGTTTGGGGTAGAGGGGAAAGGTAAGGCCACAGGTTTATTTGTAAGTCTCCCCAGGTGTTTCTTATAAGCTCCCCATTCTCCATCAAGTGAGACTGAAAGGGAAGAAATAAATTATTCCTTTCATCCATTTGACAAATGCTTCTTATTTACATTCAGAGTCTTCAAAGACAGTTGACACATTGTCACGACTTCCTTTATAACCTTGATGCTGAGGATTTACCATTCTCTCTTCCCTAGAATTCCAGGTCTGTTATTACCAAATATCTCATGAATATTATGTTTTAAATATCTTGTAATCACTTAAAATGCTCAAAACTCAATTCATCATTAAGAGAATAGTTTACATGAGTTTTCTATAAGCAAACAGGTTCCATGCTGTATTAGTTATTTATTGCTGCTTAACAAATTACCCCTAACTTAGCTTAAAACACAGTTTCTGTGCGTTAGAAATCTGGATGCAGCTTAGCTAGGTGCTTCTGCCTCAGGGTAGCTCACTTACAAGACTGCAATCAATGCATTGACAGGAGCTGAAGTCTCATCTGAAGGCTTGACCAGAGAAGAGCATGTGATTGCTTCCACATTCACTCATGTGCTTGTTGGCAGAATTCAGATTCTCGTGGATTATTGGGCTGAGACTTCCTCAGTTCTTTGCCACGTGGTGGTCTCCATGGGGCAGCTTGCAACATTGTAGCTAGCTTTCCTCAGAACAAGTGAGTGAGAGTAAGAAAAGGTGCCCAAGATGGAAGTCACAGTATTTTTGTAAACTTTTATCAGAGGTTATATCCCATCACTTTTGCTGTATTCAATTGGTTAGAAGTGAGCCTTTAGGAACAGCTGACACCCAACAGGAGGGGATTACATAGGGCATAGATACCAGGAGGTGAAGTTTGTTGGAGGCCATCTGGAGGCTGCCTATCACAGATGCTGAGGTATCCAGGTGAGCTGGTGACACAGGCATGATTTGGAGTCCAAGTAGATGGGCTGGGATGGGCATTACAAGGTTCAGAGGCATAAGTTCATGGTCAAGCATGGCAGTAGGGCACTAGTAAAAGCAGAGTGGGCACAAGTTGAAATTCAGGGTTTGGAGTGGCTATGAATAAAACAGGTGAGTATGACATTCAGACCAACATCCTGAGTAACATGGCTCAGGCAAGCAGAACCATAGCACAGCACTGCTGGGCTTTGACTTTGATTTTGGAATAGATAGGCTAGGTTTATGGGCAGCCATTAGATGGTTTGGGCCAAGAGATGCAAGCAGTTCTGGTGGGAAATTCCACGGGTGCTATTTATTATCACAGGGAGCTCTGTTCCTCATGGGAGGGAACTTTCAGAGCTCCAATGTTTATTGTTTAGTTATTTTAAAATTGTAATGATTTTAAATTTACAAGCAAAAGCAGTATAACATATATTTCTGTTAAAGACAAATTATAGATTTGGTAGGACTACATTCCACTTTAACCATTGAAAATTTAGTGTCCACACTGAGATATGCTGTAAGTGTAAAACACACACTGAATTTTGAACACTTCATATGAGAAAATAATTTTTATACTGATTTCATGTTGAATTAATAAATATTTTGGATATACTGTGTTAAATAAAATATAGTTTTAAATTAATTTTACCAGCTTTTGTTTACTCTTTAAATGTGGATACTAGAAAAATTTAAATTACATATGTGATTTGTATTATATTTCTATTGGACAGTGTTAGTTTGGATTATATGATTTCTTTAGTTATCTTCTTTCCTTAAAATTCCTAGATGGTAAACAGTTCTTATAATTTTTCATCTCACAATGTTTTTATAACCTTCCCAACTCCCATACATGTTGTATTTCCAGAACCATTGACCTAAATGATCTCCAAGGTGAAGACATTTGTACAACAGTGAAAACAATTTGGAAATAAAGTCTTTGTTTTATATTTCTGCCCGTTTCTCTAGAAACTCTCAATTTACAGCTGAACAGCAACAGGAAGTTCATGTAACACTGAGAAGTTGTGATGGTATTTGTCGCAGTGTAGAATTTGTATTTGATGCTTCCCTTTAAAAAAAAATATTTTTTACTTTTTAAAATTTTAACTTCTCAATATACATCGTAGTTGATTTTCATGACCCTTTACCTGCTCCTCTTCCCCACCAACATCATATCTGTTCACTTGTCTTAAAAAGTTCAAGGAATTGTTGTGATTGATGTGTAGTCTTCACCCTTCACCCTTTGTTTGTGTGTTTATTTATTTATTTTTACCTCCCACAAATAAGAGAGAACATGTGGTATTTCTCTTTCTGTGCCTGATTTGTTTCACTTAATATAATTTTCTCTAAGTTCATCAATGTTGTTGTGAATGGTAGTATTTCATTCTTTCTTATAGCAGAGTAGTATTCCATTGTGTAGATATACTACAGTTTCCTTATCCACTCATCTGATCATGGACATTTGGGCTGGTTCCAACTCAGCTATTGTAAATAGTGCTGCAATAAACACTGGAGTACAGGTGTCCCTTTGGTATGATGATTTCCATTCCTCTGGGTATTTTCCCAGCCGTGGAATAGCTGGGTCATATGGTAGATCTATCTGTAATTGTTTGAGAAAGCTCCATACCATTTTCCATAAAGGCTGCACCATTTTGCAGTCCCAACAACAGTGTATGAGAGTTCCCTTTTTTCTGCAACCTCTGTAGCACTTATCATTCTCAGTCTTTTGGATATTAGCCATCCTTATTGGAGTGAGATGGTATCTCAAAATGGTCTTGATTTGCATTTCCTGAATGCTGAGTGATTTTGAACATTTTTTCATGTGTCTGTTGGCCATTCGTATATCTTTCTTTGAGAAATGCCTATTCAGCTCCTCTGCCCATTTTTTAATTGGGTTATTTATTTATTTTGCTGTAAAGCTGTTTGAGTTCCTTGTATATTCTGGATATTAATCCTTTGTCAGATGTATATTTTGCAAATATTTTCTCCTACTCTGTTGGTTGTCTTTTCACTCTGTTAATTGTTTCTTTTGCTGCACAGAAGCTTTTTAGTTTGATATAATCCCATTTTGTTTATTTTTCCTTTAGTTGCCTGTTTTTGGGGTCCTAATCATGAAGTCTGTACCCACTCCTACTTTCTGGAATGTTTCCCCTATGTTTTCTTTAAGGAGCTTATTGTCAGGATGTATGTTTAATACTTTAATCCATTTTGAGTTGATTTTGGTATATGGTAAGAGATATAGTTCTAGTTTCATTCTCCTACATATGAATATCCAGTTTTCCCAGCACCACTTGTTGAAAAGGCAGTCTCTTCCCCAGTGTGTAGACTTGCTGCCTTTGTCAAAGATCAGATGGTTGTAGGTTTATGGGTTGATTTCTGGGTTCTCTATTCTATTCCATTGATCTATGTGTCTGTTTTTATGCCAGTATCATGCTGTTTTGGTTAATATAGCTTCATAATATGGTTTAAAGTCAGGTAGTGTTATGCCTCCAGCTTTATTATTTTGCTCAGGATTGCTCTGGCTATGCATGGTCTTTTGTTATTCCATATAAATGTCTGGATAGTTTTTTACATTTCAGAGAAAAATGTCATTGGAATTTTGATGGGGATTGCATTGAATCTGTAGATTACTTTGGGTAATATGGACATTTTCACAATGTTAATTCTTCCAATCCAAGAGCATAGGATATCTTTCCATCTTCTTGTGTCCTCTTTAATTTCTCTTGACAGTGGTTTGTAGTTCTCTATGTAGAGATTTTTCACATCCTTGGTTAACTTTATTCCTAAGTATTTTATTTTTTTGGTGGCTATTGCAAATGGGCTAGCTTTCTCGATTTCTTTTTCTGCATGTTCACTGTTGGAGTATAGAAATGCTACTGGTTTACATGTGCTGATTTTATATCCTGCAACTTTGCTGAAATCATTTATCAACTCTAGGAGTTTTTTTGTAGACGCTTTAGGCAGTTCAATATATAGAGGATCATATCATCTGCAAACAGGGACAGTTTGACTTCATCTTTTCCAATCTAGATGCCCTTTATTTCCTTCTCTTCCCTGATTGCTCGGCTAGTACTTCCAACACTATGTTGAATAGGAGTGGTGACAGTGGGCATCTTTATCTAGTTCCTGTTCTTAAGCAAAATGATTTTAGCTTTTCCTTGTTCAGAATGATATTGGCAGTGAGCTTATCATTTATGGCTTTAATTGTATTGAGATAATTTCCATCTATACCTAACTTGTAGAGAGTCTTTATCATGAAAGAATGTTCAATTTTGTCAAATGCTTTTTCAGCATCTATAGAGATGATCATATGGTTTTTGTTTTTGCTTTTATTGATGTGGTGTATCATTTATTGATTTGCATATGTTGAACCAACCTTGCATCTCTGGGATGAATCCCACGTGATCATGGTGTATAATTTTGTGTATGTTTTGCTGTATTCTGTTAGCTAGTTTTTTATTGAGAATTTTTGCATCATATTCATCAAGGATATTGGCCTGTAGTTTTCTATTTTTGATGAATCTTTGTCTGGTTTTGGTATCAGAGTAATATTTGCCTTACAGAATGAGTTTGGGAGAATGGCCTCTCTTTCAATCTTTAGAACAGTTTGTAGAGAATTGGTATCAGTTCCTCTTTGAAGGTTTGGTAGAACTCTGCAGTGAACCCATCCGGTCCTGGGCTTTTCTTTGTTGGGAGCCTTCTGATAACAGCTTCAATCTCTTTTATTGTTATTGGTCTGTTCAGGTTTTTTATGTCTTCCTGCCTCAGTTTTGGCAGTTTGTATGTGTCCAGAAATTTATCCATTTCCTCCAGATTTTCAAATTTGTTAGCATATAGTTGTTTATAGTAGTCTCTAATGATTCCTTGTATTTCTGAGGTGTCAGTTGTAATATCACCTTTTTCATTTCTAGTTTTTGCTATTTGGGTCTTCTCTCTTCTTTTCATAGTTAGCCTTGCTAAAGGTTTGTCAATTTTATTTATCTTTTCAAAAAAACAACTTTTTGTTTCATTGATCTTTTGTATTATTTTTTGTGTTTCTATTTCATTTAGTTCTGCTTTGATCTTAATTATTTCTTTCCATCTACTAGCTTTGGGTTTAGATTGTTCTTGTTTTTCTAGATCTTTAGGGTGAAGTGTTAGGTTTTTTATTTGCCATCTTTCCATTCTTCTGAAGTAAGCACTTAATGTGATAAATTTTCCCCTTAGTACTGCTTTTACAGTATCCCACAGGTTTTGGCATGATGTGTCATTATTTTCATTAGTTTCAAGAAATTTTTTGATTTCCTGTTTAATTTCTTCTTGGACCCATATGTTGTTAAGTAGAATGTTATTTAATTTCTATGTGTTTGCATTGTTTCCAGTGATTCATTTGTTATTGATTTCTAATTTTGATCCATTGTGATTGGAAAAAATACATGGAATAATTCCAATTTTTTGAATTTGTTGAGACTTGATTTGTGACCTAACACGTAGTCTATCCTGGAGAATGTTCCATGTGCTGATGAGAAGAATGAATATTCTGAGGTTGTTGGATGGAATGTTCTGTAGATATCTGCCAAATCCAATTGGTCTAGAGTATTGTTTAGATCTTGTGTTTCTCTACTGATTCTTTGCCTAGATGATCTGTCCAATGTTGAGAGTTTTGTGTTTTGGTCCCCTGCTATTATGGTGTTAGTGTCTATGTCATTCTTTAGATCTAATAGTGTTTGCTTTTTAAATATGGCTGCTCTGAAATTGGGTGCATATATATTTATGATTGTTATGACTTCTTGATGGATAGATCCTTTGATTATTATATAGTGGCCTTCATCTCTTTTTATAGTTTTTGGCTTAAAATCTATTTTATCTGATATAAGAATAGCTAGCCCAGCTCATTTTTCATTTCTATTTGCATGGTATATCTTTTTCCATCCTTTCACTCTTAGTTTATGTGTGTCTTTACAGGTCAGGTGAGTCTCTTGACGGCAGTATATTGTTGGGTCAATCTTTTTAATCCAGTCAGTCAGTCTGTGTCTTTTGAGTGAGGAATTTAATCCTTTCACATTTAGTGTTATTATTGAAAGGTGCTGATTTACTCCTTGCATTTTATTGATTTTTATTTAGATGTCTTAAGTACTTTTTGTTCCTTTCTTTCTAATTTTCTGTTTGTCTTCTGTATTTGTTGGTTTCTTGGGGTGGTAGACAAACTATTTTTTCTTTACTGTTAGCATTTTTGTTTTGCTGGCAGGTTTTGTTTTTTCTTGAGTATTCATGGCAGTGGTGGTTGTTTTTGAGGTATCAAACCGAGTACTTCCTCAAGAAATTTCTTGTAAGGCTGATCGTGTGGTAGTAAACTCCTACAGTTTTTGTTTGTCTGAGAAATACATTATTTGTCCTTCATTTTGGAAGGATAGCATTGCTGTGTAAAATATTGCTGGCTGGCAATTTTTGTCTTTTAGTATTTTGAGTGTATCATCCCATTCTTTTCTGGCTTTTAGGGTTTCTGATGAAAATCCTGATGTTAGTCTTATTGGGGCTCTCTTATGGGTGACTTGCTACTTCTCTGTTGCAGCTTTTAAGATTCTCTCTTTGTCTTTGAGTTTTACCAGTTTGACTATCACATGTCTTGGAGAAGACCTTTTTGGGTTGAATATGTTTGGGGATCTTTGGGCCTCCTGAATCTGAACATCTGTGACTTTCCCTATACCTGGGAAGTTTTCTGCTATTATTTCATTGAGTATGTTTTCAATGCCATTTCCTTTTTCCTCCCCTTCCAGAATACCCATGACTCAGATATTTGAGTGGTTAAGGTTTTTTGTTATCTCTCTTAGATTTTCTTCAATTTTTAAAATTCTGTTTTTTCTTTTTTTTCTCGTCTGCCTGTGTTAATTTAAATAGCCTGTATTTCAAGGTCAGTAATTCTCTCTTTTGCTTGTTCTAGCATGCTGTTTAGACTCTCTGTTGTGTTTTTTATTTCACTGAATGAATCCTTCAGCTCCACAAGTTCTGCTACATTTTTTTAAGGCATTGATTTTTTTGTACATTTTTTCTTTCAGATCCTGTATTTTTTTTTCTCATTTCATTGTGTTGTCTGAGTTTTCTTATATCTCATTTAGTTTTCTTAGAATTGTTGCTCTAAATTTCTTTTCAATCATTTCAAAGACTTCCTGTTCTATAGGATCTAGAGCTTGAGAGTTATTATTTCCCTTTGGTGGTGATGTACTTTCTTGATTTTATATTTCTGGTATCTTTCCTTTGCTGTTTTGTCATTGTGGCAGGAGGTATCACAGTTCACTTATTCCACCATGATGTCTGGCTTGGATCCTGGAGGGACTGCCAATTCTGGGCAGCAGGAAGTAGCTTGGGCTGGGGTTCCCATAGCACCTTCCCGTTCTGGCACAGCTGACTGTGGGGATGTGGGTTCAGTGGCTCTCAGGCCTCTCTGGGCAGCAGGGACTGACCTGGACTGGAGGTCCTGCAGTGCCTGCCTGTTATAGCACAGCTGACTCAGGGCATGTTGGCTTGGCAGCTCTCAGGCCTTTCTGCATGGTGGGAACTGGACTGAGCTGGGGGTCCCATATCACCTGCTTCTTCCAGCACTGCTGACTTGGGGCATGTTGACCAGGAGGCCCTCAGGCCTTCTGTGCAGCAGGGACTGGCCTGGACTGCTGGTCCCGTGGTGCCTGCCTCTTCTGGTGCAGCCGACGCAGGGTGTGTGGGCCTGGTGGCTGGCAGGGACTGTCCTGGGGTGGAGGTCCCATGGTGCCTGCCTTTTCTGGCATGGCTGTCTTGGGGCATGTGGGCCCTGCAGCTCTCAGGCCTCTCTGGGCGGTGGGCACTGGCCTGGACTGGGGTCCCATGGCATGCAGCTCGTGCCTGTTCTGGCACAGATCTCAGGCCTCCTGTTGGTGCTTTTTTTTTTGGCTTTTTCGTTACCGGTAAGGGGATTGCAACCCTTGGTGCGGTGTCGTCCGCACCACGCTCAGCCAGTGAGCGCACCGGCCATTCCTATATAGGATCCAAACCTGCGGCGGGAGCGTCGCTGTGGCACTCTCCTGAGTGCGCCACGGGGTTGGCTCTGTTGTTGCTTTTTAATAGTTGCAAATTGGTTGATTTGTGGGAGGGAGCAACACTAGGAACTGTCTAGTCTGCCATCGTAACTGGGACTTGGTACTTCCCTTTTAAATTGCCTATGGATTTCTAGAATCATGTGCTTGAAGGTTGAACAAATTATCTGTAAATGGTGGCCTAAAACTTTTCCACAACTAGGACTTCTAGACTAGCTTCACTTTTCTAAGACCATAAACTTCATGCTACCAAATACTGAATAACTATATGTTCAGTGGTTACAAAATTAAACTCACTCCACTCTCAGATGTGAATATTGTTGGTGTTCTTCACGTGTCCACCATGAAATCTGTGGCTTATGAACACATACATGTTCCTTTCTTCTTATTTCCCAGCTTGGGCAGGGCCAAGTGGCCCTTCTGTGCTGCCTCGGCCCCACCTTGGTTCTCTGTGATGGCCTTGCTATCTGCCGTACCCTCCATCTAGTTCCTGGGCCTGGGTAGTTCACCCTGCATGTTCTGTGCAGGGTTCGCTCTCCTGTAGCATCGTGGGCCCCATGGCAGGCTTTCTGGATCTCTATTCATCCACCTACCATCCACTCCACTCCTCCCTCCATGGGAGTATGTGGAATCTTCTGGGTCGTCCACCTGAGAGCTAAGGCGGTGGGTCTCTCTTTTGGCCAGACTCCCTTCATACTGCAGGGCCTGTTCAGTGGATTCCTCCCAGGGAACCAAATGCGAAGCATGGCAGGTGCCCTGTTGCCTTCAGCCTTCCCCACAGCTTACTTAATATCCGTTCTCTGCCAGTCTCTAAGTCAAATGCTGGAGAAGGGACACCGGGACCCTTGTGTCCCACCTCCTCTTGCCTCTCCTTTCTCCCTCTAGCTGCCACTCCCCCTTCCCCAACCCCCAACCCCAAATCACTTTCACTGTCCTCCCCTTCTGATGGATGAAAAGGGCTTTTGTTTTATGCTTCCTTTCACTCTAGATTTTATCTCCTTTATGTCATATGTTTCTCCTTCACAACCCTGGCATTATATCTGAGCCTTAAGGTAGGTGGACATGGGAGGAAGATCAACTGACTGCTAAGAGTGGTTAAATCAGTAAAGATTTTAAAAATATTGTACGTGAACCAAATGTATTTTCACACAGAAAAATATATTTTTCTAAAGTGTGTTAGAAACAGAAATGCTACTTTGAACATTTTTGGGGGGAGGGATAGATAAGAATTTATGTCCAAAATAGGATTAAATAAACTTTTAAATATCTTCTTAGTATTCTCAGATGTGTGGTAGCTTATATAAAAATTGCTTCTTGGTCAGCAGTATTTTGTAGCTTCTCCACGGCATGAGGTCATAGCTTGCTCAAAGAATCAAAACCTTTCTTTTCAGTTTAGAAAACTAGATATTCACCTTATCTAAATGGGCACTCTTGATCCTCTACAGATATAATAAGATCTCATTCTCTGCTTTTTCTAAGTTAAAACTAAAATTGTGGGTCTAATATATGTCTACTTCTCCCTCAATTGTTCCCAGAACTTTTCTTTTTCTATGAAAAAGATTCTAGGGCAGGGATGAAATATACATGATTGTTCATGAGTTAGGCTGTGATCTCCTGTATTAGACCCTATTTTCTCTGATTCTCTCCTAGTTTATGAACACACACAAACATGTCTGTCTGAGTTTGGCTGAAATCTTCCATGAAAAAAGTTAATTTTGTCTCTCAGTATCTACTAAAAAAGTTATCAAGGCTTAAAAAAAATCTTCCTTGTTTCTCATAACATTAACATTTATTTGAAATGAACAATGGTTTTCTAAAGTTAAAATCATCCCAGCACCAACATCACAGATTGAAACAAGGCAAGAGCTAATATTCAGACAGTATCTAGAATATGGTATACTGATAAGTGCTCCAGATTGGGAATCGTGAAAAAGGGGTGTAGTATACCCCTGCCATTGTTACTTATGTATCTTTGAGCAACTCATGTCATTTTTCTGGGCTCAAAATTTCTCCCTCTATAAAATATGGAGTTACATTAACTTTTCTTCTAAGGTCTTTACTTTGATAAAAACCTGTGATTCTAAAATCCAGACCACATACACTGAAAAAACATTTCTACCAGCTACCCCCACTCTAACTGTGCCCTTATATGTTTCCTGCCAAACCAAGGAGGGATATGGACTGTCTGGCAGAGTCACCAGGACAAAGGATTAAAGGAAGAAAAAAGGATCCAGATGTTTCCATTTGGAGTAATTGAATTTTCAGACACATCTAATTTCAGATGATCTATATCCGTGGACAATTGAGCCAAAGACATAAAAGTGAATCTTACAATTCAGCTGGGTCTTCATGACACCACTTCCCATTCAGCACTCTAATCGATGCTATCCTCTCACACGCTTGTTATGACAAGGTAGGAGTCAAGGGGAAAGACACCCTTAAGCAAAAATCAGATTAAAACCTCCAAGCTCCCAGTGGTTTCACAGGAGAATTTATTGCATACCCACAGAGTACAGAGTACTGTTTTAAGTGAGATGAGGAAGAGATACAAAAAATAAGACTAATGGTACTGCAAAAAGATCTCAGTCTAGTTGATGAAAACATGTGCACAATAAAAAAAACCTTATGATCTTTTAAAAAATCATATAAATAGTAAATGTTTTTATCTGCACATTGAATATTTCCTTTAATCCTTCAAGGTTAGATGTCATATAAATTTAAACCAGAGCCAGCAATAGATAGGGTGAATATATAATTTATCATTTAAAACTTTTGGGAGTGAAAAGAGGCTCTTCTAATAATTAGTTATAGAAGGCTTACACTGGGACTGTTTTGGGTTAAACTGGGATATATGGACGCACTTTTGATAAAGAAAATAGATTTGTCTCAAGAGTTGCCATCATTGGAATGAGCCTTACATAGGGTAAGAATGTTGAGGCAAGAAGTAAATTTGAGCTTCATAAGCTGCCTGAGTGAATGCTTCAGTCAAGCTCCTCTTCAGCCTGGAAAATTCGAGGTGACCTCTGTCACCTAGTTTTCCCTCTATTCATTTTCTCAAATAAGCCTTTATTATATATCGTCTATTGAACACCTGTTTGAAGGGGTGGAGTGAATACAAAAGTTTAAAGTACCATCCTGTTAAAGAGTTGGTTGCAGGTGAAGACCAAATGGACTTGAGTTGTGATTGGTAATTCTATGCACTGGGTGCTGTGGGATAAATTGCCCAATAAATTGTACAGACTATGAGTTGGAAATTAGGCAGAGAGAGAGATCACATTAGAGTGGGAAGGAGGTAAGACTTGAGGAAAAGTTGTGAGATTCAAGTTGGGTCTTGAGGGATAAGGTGGAAATTGCAATTTTCAGAGTGAACAGCACATTATGTTTTCCACCTTTCACAAAGAGCACAAAACAGGCTATTAAATACAGAAACCAGCCATCACCACCAACAACAATAACAAAAAATCTTGTATTTTATGTACAAATTGTTCTACTATGTAAAGGGTTTTATAAATCATTAAGAGAAGGGTAAACATCTTTGCAGAAAAATGGACTAAGGACATGAAACAGAAATTAACAAAACAGGAAATATAAATGGCCAGTATACATTTGAAAATTTATTAACTCAGTATGAAAAAAGTGAAAAAATCTTGACAAACTAGTGGGAGTAGATAGAGAATGGTCACTCTCAGGACCATTGGTAGGAAAGGATACATTAGGATGTTTTTGGAAATCACTTTAGCCATATGTATCCATAGGTATATGTTTTTTGGTTCAGAAATACCGTGTTTAGAAATTTGTCCCAAGGATTTAACCAGAGAATTGTATGAAGATGTAAGTACATACAAGGATGTTCAAAATAGTGCCATTTACATTAATATGAAAAATTAGAACCAACTAATAGGACTTTAATAAGACATTTGTTCAATAAATTTTGTCACAACAAAAGTAATTATGTGAGGTGATAGATAATTAGCTTGGTTGTGGTTGTTTCACAATGCGTATATATATATATATATATACACACACCAAAGCATCACATTGTACACCATGAATATACTCAATTTTTATATTAGATAAATATTATCTATAAAATTAGAAAAATAAATTTTGGCACATTTATACAATAGAATAATATGTAGTCACTGAGAAAGTTGATGTGCTACAATACTCATATTCATTAAGACACTTTAAATGAAAATACTCAGGCCAAAAATTAGCATGTATAATAAGACCCCATTTATGTCTTTATACTATATACACATATAAAAACATATAGAAGGAGTTACTTGTTAGGAATACTAACAATAATTATCTGTAAGTGGAATTCATAGTGGCAGTACTAGTAGGCTTTTTGGTGAGGGTGATTAGTTGTTTTTTTCTTTTTATAATTTATATTGTTTGAATTTTACTCAGTGAACATGTGCTGTCTTTCTAAACTGATTATATTAGTAAGACAATTAAAAGTAATTTGAGGAAAAATATCTTGCTTATTTGATAAGCAGTGTCCATATAATAGGCACAGAAACACATTTCCAAGTTTGTTCTTTATAAAAATCCTCAATATAAGCTACTGGTATTCCTGTAAGGTATGATTTAGTGCAAAAAAGTCTGAGAAGATCCATATCTCTGCATGTCTGCTTGATACGGGGACCTATTTTTGAATGTCTTGATGTATGAAAATTTAAGCCATTTCATCCAATATTGTTTCTCTAATTGAACTTTTGAAAAAATATTGAATTGTGGTGAATTTGAGATTATTTAATGACAACTCCTTGGAGTACATCTGCTCTATATAGTTGGTCACCTATGAAGCCTTGTGTCTTAGCCATCAACCCTATGTATAGGGTTAACATCTTTTGTTGGTTCTAAGGAACCTATTAATGTCTGGAGAACATGTCTAGGTAGAAGTCCATCTCACCTCCTCTATTAAGTAAAGATTCCTTAGCAAGGCTGACCTTTTCTTTTCTTTTTTTTTTTTTGTCTTTTGACTTTTTCCGTGTCCGGCAACGGATCGCAACCCTCAGTGTTGCCCCCATACCGGACCGGGGACCGGCAACGGGATTGCAACCCTCGGCGTTGCTCCCGCGCCTCGCTCAGCCAGTGAGCGGGAACCGGTCCGCATGTGGGATCCGAACCCTCGCGTGGGAGCGCCGCCGCGCTTCCCAAGCGGCGCACTATCCAGTGCGCCACCGGGCCGGCCAAGGCTGACCTTTTCTACAGAAAAGAATTTCGGATCCACTTCAGGGTAGAAATAAATGTACAGTCAAGGTGCTACTGTTTCATGTGTGCAGCATCATCAAAATAGTTTTGGTTTAAAAGGTTCTATGGTAGTTATAAACATGCTCACCTTGGCTGAACCACCGTAAACTCTCAGTGAAGTATACATGTAAAATGAATGGCTCACAATGCTAATTCTGTATTTACCCTCGCAAATACACTGTTGGGCTTGGTAACTAAATGAGAAAATAAGTTGTATGGTCTAGTTATTTATAAAACAGAAGAAAAATATCACTTCACTATAATAACTATATTTTAGAATAATGAATCTGTCTATTTTTTGTTGATAAATATCTATAGGAGTCAGTAATCTGCTAAACCCATTCCTAATTTAAGATAATAAAATACTTTGTTTGCATAAGAAAAGAAGTCTTGTCTGATCTTTGTAGCTGGAGTTACAAGCTAGTTGGGCCAACTAAAGTTGTACAAATTGAGTAAGTCAAGTTTACAAAATAAGACAATTTTAAAAATAAAGACCTAAGTCGTGTGGTACAATAGAATTTTAGGAAAATCACACACACAAAAATACACCCCTCCCTCCACACCGCACACATCAGATTCCCAAGCTTTTTCTACTCTAAACCTACAGAAAAAGAATCTCTGGGTGGTGAAGCCTGAGCATGTGTGTTTTTAAATCACCAAGGCAATTCTGATGAGCAGCCAGGCTGAGAACCATTGCTCCAAGGGACGAGCCACCTGGCCTCAATTGGTGTCTCTGGCAAAGAGAAGGTGAGCCCTCCACGGCGGGACTCAGAAACTAATAAGCAGTTGAAATAGTATTGGGTTTGGAACCAACTAACTCTTGGAGCAAACTGCTCAAGAAAACTCCAAGGTTGAGGTTAGTAACTTTTTTTCTGTAAAAAAATGTTTTTTTTGGAAAAATTTCTTGCTGTTTTTTTCTTATTACAAAAGTAATACATGCTTACTACAGAAATTCTGAAAATAAATTATAAAGAGCACAAAGAAGATAAAACCTGTAATTCTATCAACCAGATATCACCACAGCATTGTCTATATTGTTTCAGTCTTTATACATATATGTGGAAATATACGAGTATTGTACATACAGTTTTGTAACATGCTTTTTAAAATTAGCAATATAGCAGAAGTATTTTTCCTTGTTAGTGTTCTTCTGTGAAATAATGTTTAGAGGGCTACAGAAAATTGCACCCTATGATTAATTTAACTGCTTTTCTATTTTTGGAAATTTTTAGCCTTTCAGTTTATGACTCAAATAATCCTGCAATGATCATCCTTGACCACAAATCCATATGTACATTTTGAATACTTCATCAGCAGTGCTAGAGGTGGGATTTCTGGGTTAAAAATGAATATTTATAAGGCATATCATGCATATTGCTCCATTATCCTTTGGAAAGGATATACCAATTTTTTATTTTGACCAGACTTTAAAATCATGAATCCTTACTTGTATTGAATATTTTATAATCTTTGCTAATCTGATAGGTGACAATGTATCTCAAATTAGTTTGCATTTATTTGAAACAACTTCTAAAGATATTCAATATTTTCTTTATGGTTACTGGTCATTTATATTTCTTGAGAGAAAGGCCTGATCATGTCCTGTGTTTATTTTTCAATTAGGATGCTTGCACTTTTCTTATTGATGTAATAAACTCTTTGTGTTTCACATATATGGAGCATAATTTTTTCTACTTTATTCACTTAAAATTTTTCCTGATGGTGTTTTGGGACATATAAAAGCTGACAACTACTTTTTGAGAACAATTCACAATTTAAATATGTCTTTATGAAAGAGGTAACCTTGGAACAATCATGGATTTGTCAAGAGTGAGGCACTCCCACCCTGCACTGGACCACTCCAAGCTCCAAACCTAATGATTGCTCTCGCCTAACAATATCTGGTTTTGGAAAAGGTCATTGACACCTTAGTATGAATTTAAGTCAACGTTTTATATCTCAAGGGGTACTTAGGTTTTTAAGCTTTGATTCTATGATTCTTTGAGCACTGTGTCCTGTTAAAGAAGTTTTAGGCGTTAAGGAATAGGGTGAAAGAGGTAAAATCAATTCTGCAACTATTTATCAAACAATTATGATGTAAAAGTCACTAAATAACCAAGTATAAATCTACCTATGTGTAAAGAAAGCTGTGTGTGCAAGTCATATTTTGAAAAATTTATTGATGAAAACGTCTGCCTTCTTTTATTACTTTAGTAATGGGTATAAAATAAGACTTCATGATCATGTAGAGCTTTACAATAAAACAAACAAACAAAAACATGTTCATGCGTTATTCCTTTTGATCTTCAATAACTGATGAGGTAAGCAGGGGCAGTGATCACTATCACAGTTACACCGTTGAGGAGGCTGAGACTTGTGGGTCAAATGACTGGAGCAGGCTCTTCAGTAGGTGTTTACTGTGACTGAAATTAAAATGCAGGATGATCCACTACGAATGCAGTGCTTAGTGAAGGAACTGGTATTGTTAAAAAGCGTCTGAACATTACAGAAAGGCAAAGGAGCCAAAATAAAGCTGAAAGAAATAAGCCAGAGAATTTCCCAAAATCTTAATGAAACATGGGTGTGGTTGACTTGGCATGTAGTGCAGATTTAATGAAACTCTTGGTTTTCTTTTATTTCTTTTATTGGTGCTTTAGAGTCTGCCTATTTGTTGGCAATATTTTATTACTCCATGAGGATTTTATTTAACGTGGTTGAGAGGCTATTTTTCTTTTCACAGTCTCTATGTTGAAATTTCATTCTGTATATCAAAGGTATGTACACACACGTGTGTGTATACAAGTTATTTTCACGTTAGGCTCTTTGTCAAGCATGGCTTGATCTATACTTGAATTCTATAGTTAATGTTCTCTGCAAGTGAAGCAATTTGCTAAACACAGAAATCCGGAGTTACAGCTTTGCTTCCCTTCACATGGGCATCATGGAATATCTGTATTCGTGATACTGCTTATCTCGTTCTCCGAACTATTGGCTTTTATTTGAAGTAATGTGTTTGACAGAGAACTCAAAGATCTGATCAAGAAATTGGAAACTAAAATCAATAGAAACTGAAAAGGGAATTTGGAGGGAGGAAAAAAAAGAAACAAGATAAGATTGTATACTGTGGAAAACATAATTTTTTGTCTAGGAGAACAATGGAGGAGGAGGTGCCCTGTAACACTGAGGAGAGATCAGGAACTGAGGGATCAAGCACAATATTCACCTTTTTACCAGGTGTCCACAGGGTGTGGCTACTGAAGGGTGTGACACTGACATTTAAACACAGACCAAGATGGCTTCTTGGAGGGATCAATAGGGCTTGGTTAGGACTCATATCTGACATATGGCAGTGAAAGGGTACAATTTTAAAAAGGATCAGACCTGATAGCTGCACTGGGCAAGAGACCGTGTGATTGAAAGGTATTAAATCTATAGAAATCCTACCTAAGAGTGGAACAAGGTAAAGAATGAAACGTGAGGGAGAGAGAAAGATTGTTGTTGGACATGCCATTACATCCAACCTGGATTGGTGAGTGACATGGATGATTAAAAAAAAATAGACTGAAAAAAAAAAAGCATAGGGATGAGATTTATAGATAAGGGAAAGTCAAATTTTCCTGTAACCTATCAGCTAATCAGATAATCTAATTATACTCATCATTGTACTCTCAACACTCCCTCACAAACACTCCTCACACCTTCACCCTTCTTGCCTAGATATGTTTGGAAAGCACACAGCTGCGTTGACTGAACTCACTTAAAATCCATGATCACATGTATGAAGGGGCATTCTATCCTTCCCGTAAAGACTCTTCCCTCTTCTGGAAATCATGAAGTATGAGTCCTTCAACTTTATTCTTTATTTTCAGGATTGTTGTGACTATTCTGGGACCCTTGCATTTCAATATCAATTTCAGGATCAGATGCCAATTGAAAATTTTGATAGAGATTACATTAAATCTATAGATCAGTTTGAGGAGTATTGCCATCTTAACAATATTCAGTCTTCTGATTCCTGAACATGATGTGTCTTTCCATTTACTTAGGTATTCTTTCATTTCTTTCAGCAATGTTTTGGAGGTTTCAATGTGTGAGTTGTGCATTTCTTTTGTTAAATTTATTCTTAAGTATTTAATTCTTTTTTGATATTATTGTGAATGGAATTGTTTTTTAATTTTGTTTTTGGATTTTTCATTGCAAGTAAATAAAAATACAATTGGTTTTTGTATATTGATCTTGTATTCTGCAACCTTGCTGAATTCATTTATTAGTTCTAGTAGTAGTTTTAGTGGATTTTTAGGGTTTCTATATATAAGATCATGTTGAGTATATATAGAGATAGTTTTCCTTCTTGCTTTTCAATCTGGATGCCCTTTATTTCATTTTCTTGTCTAATTGACCTGGTTAGAAAATTCAGTACAATGTTGACTGGAAGTGGTGAGAACAGTCATTCTTGTCTTGTTCTGGATGTAAGCTATTCTTTAAGCTTGATGGAATCCCAGCTCTTTGTCCTTTCAGATGATCCTACCAAACCCTGATAAAATGCTGATTTGAATCAGATGCAACAGTATTCTAGAGAAAGGATTCTTACCCATATAGTTGACATTGACAACCAGAATCCTCAGAACCATTGGTTGTACACATCACACTTATGGGATCAAGACTCAGGCCCTAGTCACAAAATATAGCCTACAATAATAGATCATAATTATTATATCCTTTTCATGAAAGGCTAGATAGTGTCTCTAGAATGTTTGAACCAATGCACATATCTTTATTTTCACCAATTTAATCAACTTCCTCTAATAAAAACCCATTTGTAACATTCTTTGTGCTAATTAGCCAAAGATTTGAGGTTGGTTAGAAATAACAATAGCTGAAACACTTTTAGTAGTAACATCTGGACGATAGATTTTCTGATATAACGTTATCCAACCACCCTTGAAGGTTGAATTCTGAATTAGGACAACTATCTGTCTCCAGAGTGTAGCTTTAATTAATGCATGCATGCACACACACATACATACTCATACACATTATAACATACTGTCTATGCTGAAATAGTTTGAAACATGTTATAGACATCATAGTGATGTCAAATAGGCATTCCTTGCTTAGTGTGGATGAAACAGAAATTGTGCTTCATTCTTAAAAGTGCTTCTCCACAGGAATTCCCCATCTTATTAAATTGTGCCATCAACATCACCATCCATGCATGTACTTAAGCCAAAAATCTAGGTGTTAGCCTTGATTTCATGATTTCTTGCCTTCTACGATCAATCTATTAGCAAGTCCTTTTGATTATACCTCTAACTCATATCCTAAAGCATCTCCCTCTCTTCTCCACCTTAGTCCAAACCACCAGATTTACATCTATTAAAAAAAAAAAAAACTGATGTGGCAGGGAGTCTATGCCAGATCCTGTGGTCACCATGCCTGCTTTTTTTCTGGATGTCTGAGCTAGCCTCCTAAGAGGAGCTCTGGTTTTTTCTCCACCATCCATTCCTCTCACTTAAATACACTCTTAGAAAAGCAGCCAGATGGCTCTTTTAAACATGTAAATTAGATTACATCACTTTTCTTATTGAAACTATCCAATGACTTTCAATCATACTTGGAATGGATTCCAACTTCCTTACTCAAGCCATAAAGTCTCCATGGTCTGTCTCCTGATGACTTTTTTGACTTCATTTTAAACAACCTCCACTCTTCCCACTATGTTATGGCCATGTTAGACAACTTTTTTGTCCTTGAAAATGCCCAACTCATTGCTGCCTAGGAGCCTCTGCTCTGGCTGTCTGGCTGTCTGCTCTGGCCGGACGGCTCTTCCTCTGATCTTCGAAGAGTTGTCTGTTTCTTGTCATTCAGATCTCAGCTTATATGTCAGTTTTTCAGAGGACATCTTCATCTACATATTCTAACTTTGATCCACCTTTTCATGCTTTGCAATGTCTGCCTATTTTATTTATCCACATTACAGATGCTTAGTTGTATGTCTCATCTCCTCCTAACTAGGATAGAGCCCCATGATGGCAGAAATCTTGTCTGTATTGTACACCTATGTATCCCCATTGTGGAGAACCATGCCAGGTACCTAGAGGTGCTCAATGAATGTCTGTTAAATGAATATGTGGAAATTTCAGAATAGGGCCTGATATTGTGATAAAAGGACCATCAGAATTATTCTGCTTGAGGGCCGAGCCTGTGGCGCACTTGGGAGAGTGCGGTACTGGCCCGCACTCCCACCGCGGGTTCGGATCCTATATAGGGATGACCGGTGCACTCACAGCACTCACTGGCTGAGCGCGGTGTGGCCGGTCTCAAAAAGGACCAAAAAAAAGAAAAAGAAAAAAAAAGAATTATTCTGCTTGACTGGAATTTTTGGTATCAAATACTTTTTAAATAAATGAATTATAATCTGGGGGCTTAAAACTTCTTTAGGGACAAGAATTAATTGTATGATATTCATTTTAATCGGATAGAATCCAGATCCACTTTTAAAACATTGCACATGTTGTTTAATTTATATATCACTAAATCACTTACGTCCTAATTGCATTGGGTAGTCTTGGAACTTATCTGTTTAACTTTCCTAGTGTCTGATCCATCAGTTATCCACCCTCTGCACATGAAGCTCTTGGCCAGGATTCTAACAGAATTGGAATCCCTTGTGATTTCCAGTAAGGAAACTCATCAGTATTCCTGACTAAAAAAAGAAAAAAATCACATCGCCTTATAAAAGAAGTCTCAGGTGCTGTCTTTAATGCTTATTTAAAAAGTCCTTATTAAATAAATCTTTATTATTAAAAAAATAAGTCTTAATGATTATTATTATTATTTGTATTCATCTCTCTCTTAAAAAGGAAAATGTGCTTCAAGTTGCAATTAGGGGGAGGCGGGGGACTGGAGTGGAGCAGGGGCAGGGAACACAGGAAGACTGCACCTGTTTGGAGTGCCCTTTGAATAATAATGACTTGCGGTACTAACTGGTTCTGTGCTCTTTTCTTCTTTCTCACTCTTCCAATTACTAAATCCTTTAGGGCTATGAGATTTGAGTCTGCCATTGACCCCCGGAGAGAGTTATCAGTTCAGAGCCCGGAAACAAAACAATGGTGTGCTGGTAAATATCCAACAAATGACTCTCCAGAAAAAGAGCCCTGATTTGTGGTGCTGGTTTCTGTAGGGTAGATACTCCTATGATGGCTGATCTCAAGCTACCAAAGAGACACCACTGAATGTGTGTTGGGAAGAGATGCTAACAGTTGGCTGTCATGAGCTAGCACGGGCTGGTGCCAGCACACCATTGGAGCAAAGATGCAAATTCTTAGCGTCAACTTCAGAAAATTTGATCCAAGTACAGGGCAGAAAAAATGTGATAATAGGTACAGTGAGGCTGAAGCAATTTCATGCCCTATCCCAAGATGTAAAACCAAAAAACAAACCAAAAACCAAAACCAAACCAAACCAAAAAAACTGTAATAGGAGGAGGAGGAGGAGGAGGAGGAGGAGGAGGAGGAGGAGGAGGAGGAGGAGGAGGAGGAGGAGGAGGAGGAGGAGGAGGAGGAGGAGGAGGAGGAGGAGGAGGAGGAGGAGGAGGAGGAGGAGGAGGAGGAGGAGGAGGAGGAGGAGGAGGAGGAGGAGGAGGAGGAGGAGGAGGAGGAGGAGGAGGAGGAGGAGGAGGAGGAGGAGGAGGAGGAGGAGGAGGAGGAGGAGGAGGAGGAGGAGGAGGAGGAGGAGGAGGAGGAGGAGGAGGAGGAGGAGGAGGAGGAGGAGGAGGAGGAGGAGGAGGAGGAGGAGGAGGAGGAGGAGGAGGAGGAGGAGGAGGAAGGAGAGTAGGGTGTGAAGACATGGTGAAAGTTAGAGATGTTAGAGTAGAGGAAACCTGTCTCTCTCCCAGGGACAGGGCACTGATTATACCAATGATTCCCCCAAGAGTGAGAGGCCCTGGGTCCTGCTAGTGGCACCTGGAACTCTGGGGCAGGCAGCCTTGCTGATTGTCCTCTTGGCACATGGGCAGGAGAACTAGACAGCAAGGATAGCTAGGAAGGGGATGGGAGCAGGCAGAGTGCCCCTACCAGCCCACACTATTCCCAAAGCCTCAAAAGGTGTCACCCCTCCCTTCACTCTTGATCTTGCCCGTGCCCATGAGAAGCACAGGGAAGGGCTGTGGGGCAGGGGTGAGGGTCCTAATGAGAAGGATGCAGAAGGCATAACTGTATAGATCAAGAATTTTTTCCATGACTGCAGACATCTCACCAGAAAAAAAAAAAAAAAGGATCCATTTTTTATTTTTCACTGGGCCCTGCAATGTAGGTAGCTTGTCCTGGATCTGCATCCCCCCAAAATTTGCTTATCCTTTCCATAGGATGTAATAGAGGGACAGGAAAGCAGAGAACAGTCCAACAGTATCTTTAGAACAGCTCTCAGGGTGGCCCTAGGACCATATGCCCAAACCTCCTTCCAAGACATTTATATGTGCTTGGAGGGCAAAGGGATCAGTGGACATACAAATTCAGGAAACAGCACCCTAAAACCCCATATGCAGACTTACAGGGTATATCAACAGGGTAAAAGTTCTGGGATGTCTCCCAAGTAAATAAGATATCCTCTTAATTTTGTTTAAGGCTTGAATAAACAACTGCATTTATGCAAGGGAAGATTTATTTTCTGACCAACCTCTTAACACCCTGGAGCAATTTTCCTTAACACTCATTTGGAAGGTGCTGTCCCAGAAAATCAGGAAGAATTGGACACATCTTTGAGACCTGGGTATAGGGATCTAAGAGCCTAGCACTGATTTCTTAGTTGCACCCCTTCCAGAAATGATGAGCAGCAAGTCATTAGGTTGCCATGGTATTTGGGAACTTAAAGGGAGCTCATACAACCTACTTCAGATGTAGACAAGAAAAAAGAGGTCTTTCAAGGTTAACTCAGTTTTATTTATTTATTTTTTGGCAAAAAATTGGGTTGACTTTATTATTTTTCTGTTCATAGCATGCAAAATATTGCTAAAAATCTTAAAAAACAATCTGGATGAGTTGGAACTCATTTGCCACTCTCAACCTTTACTCTTCTCTGCATCATTAATTATTAACTCACTAACGAGAGGTATGAGGATATTTTATTTTCTTCCACAACTACAAAGTCCCTTTCAAAAATAGTTAAATCATTGTTTTAAAGTGACAGGAGCATGTAGCAGCCCTGTCAAGAGTTAAATACATGCAATAATGGTAACAGTTAACATTTATTGAATATTTGCTATGCCAGGGGCTGCACTGTCCCATTTTACCCTCACACAAACTATGGAGCAGGTACTTAATCTAGATATATGGATGTGATGGTTAACGTTATGTGCCAACTCGGCTAAGGTACACTGCCTAGTTGTTTGGTCAAACACCTGTCTAAATGTTGCTGTGGAGGTATTTTTTTTAGATGAGATTAACTTTTAAATCAGTAAACTTTGAGTAAAGAAGAATACCCCCATTATGCAGGCAGGCCTCATCCAGTCGTCGAAGGCCTTAAGAGCAAGGACTGAAATTTCCTGAAGAAGAAGGAATTCTTCTCAACATCGAAACTTCAGCATAGAAACTCTGCCTGAGTTCCCAGCCTGCTGCTCTGTGGAATTCAGACTCAAGTCTGCAACATCGTGGGCCTGCTGGTGAGCTCAGTTGGTTAGAGTGTGGTGCTGATAACACCAAGGTCCAGAGTTTGATCCCTGTACTGGACGGCTGCCAAAAAAACCCCCAAAAAACAAAAAAACAAAAAGACTGCAACATTGACTATTGCCCAAATTTCCAGCCTGTTAGCCTGCCTACAAATTTCAGACTCGACAATGCCCATGATCACATATGGTACATTCTTAAAGTAAATCAATATCTCTCTGTTTCTCGCTCTCCTTCTTTCTCTCACCTCCTCCCTCCCCCCTTTTCTGTCTCTCCCCCCTCCCCTCTATATTTAGTTGCATTGTGGGTGTTGGTTCTTTTTCTCTGGAGAATGCTGGGTATTCTGTTTACCCCTCCAGGTCTACTCTCTCCTGTCCTCTGCCTTATCTGTAACTGTTAAAATGCATCCATTTGTTTTCTTGCCCTCTAGCTTCCAGCTGGGTTGGGCCAATGAGAGGTGGTGGCAGGAGGTCAGAAGTCAGGAGGAGTGAGGTTAGGGTGTGGATTGTCTTGGCTCTGTCCCTGTCAGGCTGCGGGTTGGCGGTGGCTGTGTTCCTTCATCTAAGGCTGGAGCTCACGTTCAGTGGCCTTCCTGCAGCTATGGCCACAGTGGCAGCTACAGCCTCAGCTCTTTTGGGGTTTCTGAGGCCACTCCCTTCCTTTGTTCTTCAGGCCTAGGTTGGTGGGGACTCTCCACTGTTGCTAACCCTTCCCCTCCCATCCCTGCCACCATATGCTTTACTGTTCCTCATAGTTTTCCCTTCATCCTGCCTGTGGTTCTGTACATCATCCTCAGTTTCCCTGTTTGAGTGTGCCATCTGTTTCCTGCCAGGACTCTGAGTAATTTAATGCCCTTTTAATTCTCATTTACTCTTTCCAAATTAGTATCTCCATTTGCAAAATGTGATCAGTACAAAAATTCCTGTGATGCTTAATTTTATGTGTCAACTTAACTGGGCCACAGGATGTCCAGATATTTAATTAAATGTTATTTCTGGATGTGTCTGTGAGGGTGTTTAGAGATTAGCATTAGAACTGGTGGACTGAGTAAAGACCATCTGCCCTCCCCAGTGTGGGTGGGCAACATCCAATCTGTTGCTGGCCTGAATACAACACAAAGACAGCGGAAGGTTGTTTTCCTCTCTTTCTGCCTGACAGCTTAAGCTGGGACATCGATCTTCTCTCACCCTCCATGCTCCTGGTTCTCAGGCCTTCAAACTGTGGTTGGAATCTATACCATCACTCGCTAGCTCTCAGGCCTTTGAAATACTCCACCAGCTTTCTTGGTTCTTCAGCTTGCAGATGGCAGATGGTGGGACTTTTCAGCTTCCTTGATCATGAGGGCCAATACCATATGGTAAATATCTTTTCCCATATACAAAATCTCCTATTAGCTGTGTTTCTCTGGAGAACACTGACTAATACAACTCCTCATAAGGTTTTAGTTGGCACTCAATAAATATTAGTCACTGCTATTATTTGCCACAGACAGAAATGACCTTAATGAAGATAGAAATCCCTCCTCACAGGGCTGCTGTAGGATTGCTTGGCTGAGAGGTGCACAGTACCTGGCACGCACGGGCTGCTCAATATATGGCATTAAATTGTGATCATGTTTGTTCTTTTCCAGCGCCACACTCTGAATTCTCTTGAATTCTATGTGAGCAGAATTTTGAATTGAGATGCAGGTGAGGGATGGTGAGAGGCACTTTACACATGTTATTTCATGTAAGTGTCACAACAGAACTAAGGTGAATTATTCCAGTTTTAGAGATGAAGAAGCTGAGGGCCAAGGAGTTAAGGAATTTATCTAAGGCCAGTACTACATCTGGTAATGATGATTCCAACCCATATGGAATATGTCTGATTCCATTTTTTAAAAAAATTATTAATATTATTTTTTACATTCTATGATGTTGCAGAGCAGTTGGGAGGGAGGGGGAGGGGGAAAGGGGAAGGAAATGGGATGGAAGAAGGAGGAAGGAAGGAGGGGTGGGATTGAAGCCTGTGGCACCCCCCACATTCCCACAGGGGAGACAAGGGGGCTTGGTGGGCTCCCAGCGGTGGCTTGGTTATTGCCGGGTTGAGTGCAGATGTCAAGGGGGTGTGGCAATAGCCCTCGCCCTCTCACGCTAGCTCAGGAACCTGGTGCCTTTCTTGCTGAGGCTTGCTGGTCATCACTGGGCTGGTTGAGGGTGGGGAGAGGCATGGTCGAAACCTTCAGACCCCCACCGCCCTGGCTTGGGAGAGCCCAGGGCTTTTCCTGTGGCAGCTTGGTGGTTATCACTGGGGTGGTTTCATTTGTCCGTGTGGCTGAGGCCCGAAGCCCCCATCCTCGGGAATGGTTGTGGGTGTCAGGGGGCATGGCTGAGGCCCCTGGCCCTCCCCCCTTTCTGGCTTGGTAGCCCAGGGGACTTCCAGTCCTTTTAGGTCTTATAGGTGTTCTTTGGTGAAATGAGACATTAACTAGTTATCAAACTTTGTCTCTGGTTGTGGGTACTTTGTTTTTTCTTTCAGTTCTATGTTGGATTATTTGCTGTTCCCACCACTTAAACTCTGCACTGAAACTAATTTTTTGTCCTTCACTTACTTCTAAAATGGGGAAACTTCCTGTGGGGACTAATACTTGAACTCTGTGGTTGAGCTAAATTGCTGCTTTGCTGCTGATTCCCTGGAGAAGGCTTTTTGTGCAGCTCAGGTTTTAATAGTTGACTTCATAGGTTCTTCCAGATCTGGTGGAATCTGGTGCCCCTGGGTTGTACAGAAACACTGGTCTGGGCCTGAGTCTTTTCATCAAACTGTACCCCATGAATTCTATATTCCTGACCAGTCTCCTCTCAGTGGTCCTGCACTGATTGGGGGGCAAATCAGCTGTCCTTGCGTTCCCCTGGTGGGCCATCACCCCCACTGCCCATGCTCTAAACACTTCCCATGGGATGGGCCATGCTCCAGTCCCTTGCGATGACCCACTGGCCTCTGAGTGGCTCCTTTTTTTCATTTGTTGTGGTTCCTTAGTCTTATGTGGGTTCATGGGAACCCTGTTGGTGGTACTGCTGGCCTGGGGGCCACCAAGGCCCTCTTCTCCCCTGCTACCTCGAAGCAACATCATCTGAAAGGCACAGCTGCAGCTTTTTGCCAGCTCCTGCTCTGTGTGCTCAGCAGCTCCAGTCTTAAGCAGCCATGGCACGAGATGGTTGGTGAGGTTTTTCTTTTTCTCTTCATGGCTTCTCCCACCTTCATGCACTTTGTAGTCTCTCCTCCTCTTCGCCTGAGCTCTAGTGGCCCCAGCTTGGCTATCATTGCTTTTTAACAGTTGTAAATTGGTGGATTTGTGGGAGAGAGTGATGCTGGGGACTGCCTATTCCATCATGTTGACCGGAAGCCTGATTCCATATTTATTTGAGCTGAAGAAGACTTGCTATAGAGCTAATGTCCAGTTGGTCAGCACTGGTACGATGAGTCCTACTGTTAACATACTGAAGTATTTCCCCTTGGTGAATGGCTGCTGCCCCAAGTCTCTTGAGTATAACCTGTCTGCCCACTCCCCCGCTCCCAGCTCCAAAGATAGGGTCTGTTTGGATGATTCTGTGGCTACACCTTATCAGTTATTACCTTTCAGAATATCACTCCTAGAATAAAATCCAGTAATGGAGCTGGAGAATCACATCTCAGAGGAGTAAAGAATAAGCTACTTGCAAACCTTATAGAAGTTCAGGAATGAGAGTGACCTGGCACTTTCACAACATTGCAGAAAATACTCATTTCTGTGCCTGTCCCATGGCTGATTTCCTTGGGGGGATGAGCCTCCAAGGGAGCTTTAGAGTGAAGGTATGGAGCGATGGGATTGTCTGTCTCCATAGTCCAGAAAGCCCAGCTTTGTTTCTAGCCATCCCAATTCTAGCCTTAATTTCTCCTCTATTCTAAACTCAAGTCTCTGTAGTCATTTTAGAAGAATATGATAGAAAAAAAAGGTGTGGACACTGTTTGAGGTGATGAGGGGGTGGGCCAGCTTCTTCCCAGGCTTCCAGGTTTCAAGTTAGTTGGGCCAGGCCTCCAGGTTTTACCTGAAAGAGGTAGACTTGTGGCTCACCAAGAGCATGAAAGCTGCTCCTAATGTCTGTGTTGCTGAGCTGACAGCCTCCTTCATCTTCACCTGTAGAGTCACCTTGTCTCCTTGGGTCACACTGTCCATTTCTGAAGGAGACTGGGCTGAAGGGCCTTTCCTAACGGCTGAGGGAGAGTTTGGAGATTAGTGGGAGAAAGTGCAGAATAGATAGTTGCTATGGTCTGAGCATTTGTGCCCCCCAAAATTTATATGTTGAAATCTAGTCACCGGTAGGATGGAATTAGGAGGTGAGACAGTTGGGAGGTGAATAGGTCATGAGGGCAGAACCTTCATGGGATTAGTGCTCTCATAAAAGACGCACTACAGAGCTTCTCTGCTCCTTCTACCACGCGAGGACACAGTGAGAAGGTGCTGTTCTGTGAACCAGGAAGTGAGACCTCACCAGTCACCAAATTTATTGAGACCTTGATCTTGAACTTCCCAGTCTCCAGGACTGTGAAAAATAAATTTCTGTTGTTTATAAGCTACCTAGTTTATGATATTTTGTTATAGAAGTCCAACTGGACTAAAACAATAGTTAATTAGGAAACCCAAAGTCAGGGCTCATGGGATAAAGCGTGGGGTCCAGTGAGAGGAGGAGGCTAAGGGAAACTCATCCATAGAGGATGATATGCTGAAGGCAATTCTGCTCTGTGTTTCCTTGCAGACACCTCTACAGAGCAGCAGGCTCTGTCCCTGCTGTGAGGATTTGCCCAGGCCGGCCCTCGCCCTTTACAAATCTCCTTTCTTTCTTTCAAAATGGACTTTCTCTGGATTAATAATGATATGCTGGAGAGCTTCTTATCTCTGCCTGGAATTATGCTTCAATAATAATATTACCTCTGTACTTTAATCTAAAAAGTAGAGGGGAATTAAAAATAATTCACAAAGAAAAAGCAAACCTCCACAATTGAAAGAGATAGGGCTAGGAGCAGAAGAAATGACAAGAGGACGCTGGGCTGAAAATGGTGGCATTTAATCAGGGATTAGGCATGAAGTCGGTGAGGCAATTCCAGAATGACAAGAACCGTCATGAACCATCTAATGAAATCTTTGTCAAGGTTTTCAAATACTCCAGTGCCCTTTAAAAACCACTTTCCCCTCTGCCCTTGTGTTTTTGTCCAGGCTTAGAAGTGAAAATGAAATAATCAGAAGTGAGATGCTGATGCTATTGACTTTTTCTCAAAGGGACGATGGTTACAAGTTTCATGGGAAAGCCTCTTGCCGATAAAAGGCCCTTAAGAACAGGATTGACTTGGTAATTTTGCCAGTGCGAAATTAAAATGTGGAGTCCCATGTTCAAATTATTAAAAATGTCAAGAAGACAGGCGAGCAAGAAACCAAATGTGGGGCACTTCTGAGCATGGGGACACTGTGTGACCACACAGGTCACACGCCCATATGCTGGTCCTGCTCAGGAGTCTCTGAAGGTTAGCACTATTCTCATTTTCTGGCTTAATAATTCATCTTCCATTTTCAAAGCATCAGGAATGTGGTGATTGTGAGTGTGTGTGTATATGCTATTTTTAGGCATTTAAGTTGATTTTCAAAATGACTTTTTAAAAACTCAAACATTTCTAAAATCCAACTGATCATGTCAGTACCACTCTTCTGTCTAAGTCTGAGCAAGAGAGAGTGCTGCCCAAAGCCCTACACTTCAGACAGCTTTGCTCTACTCAACTTGAATTATTTTTTTTTTTTATGGTTAGCTCAGGGATGCTGTATTACAGTTATTTATTTATTTATTTATATATTTATTTTTTAATCTCCTCCTCATCTCCCTTTCCCACCTCTGGTGCCCTCAGTTCTGTTCTCTCCTTTTGAAAGTTCAACACATTATCGTATTGTTTTATATATTTTTTTGTTTGTTTGTTTGTTTGTTTATTTCTTAGCTCTCACTTATGAGTGAGGACATGCAGTACTTCTCTTTCTGTGCCTGATTTATTTCACTTAACATAATTTTCTCTAAGTTCATTGTGTTGTGAATGGCAGAATTTTATTATTTTTTATGGCAGAGTATCAACTCACGTCTGAGCAGTCAAGGAGACATGCCAATCCAGGCAAATTCCCAGGTGCTTAGATCCAGAATTCCTTGCCCAGATGACCCTGACCTGTTCCAAGGATGTGCAGGCATCTTCCTTGGGTTCTTCCTTCTAAGGGTGAACCTCACTACCAATGGCCTAAGAGTAGGCCAAGGGACAGCTTTTTGGGGGTGGGGAGAGAGGGTCCTGTTGGCAGAGCTTGGACATATGAGCTGGCCCGGGATGTCTAAGGCCCTTTTTGTGCAGAGGAAGCTGGAGGGAGGAGGAAATACGGATGGGCTGCAGGTGGTGTTTCCCCCACACTGCCACATTCCACAGAATAATTCCAAGGACTCTGAGAATTCTAAATTATAATTGGGTTTTCAGGCCATTAAAAAGGTATTTTTCTTGTGGTGGGATCAAACATATTTAATGCAGTTTGCTAGTTTGATTTATAACTTATTAATCTTTAGACTTAGAGTATGTGGGCTTTCATTAGCATTCTTGCCATGGGTTCTGCAAACATTAGTGGCAGACCTGGATGGACAGCAGCAAAGAAAGTGTATACTTCCGTAATGAAATTGAACACCAACTTCCCATAGGTTTTACGAAACTATTCAGTTGCTCTAATTTTGCACACATGTGCATACATGTTTGTGCATAATATATACACATTTTGACAAGGACAGATTTTATTTTGATTAGTGGAATAGAGCAGCTTTTTAGGATGCAATTATTAATTATATACATACTATAGCCCATTTCAGGTAACTTTCTGCTCCAAAGGCTTCTTCATTTAGTACTAGTATGTAGTTTTTGCCACAACAGTATACTCTGGTAAAATTTGTGTTTACATATCACACAACAAATAATTTTATCTTTACTGTTGAACTTTTTGCATGAGCCTATAATAGCATTCATAATAATGTCAGATATTTTGCTTTGATGGAATGAATATCCAAAAGATGTATTTTGATTTTGAGAATAGAGTAAAGAGAAACAAATCTTTATTGAAACGAACTGATTTTCTCTTTGAAGTATCCAGGGCACTGGTAAACAAAACAAAACAAAGCAAAACAAAAAAACTGACTGGCCTTATTTAACTGTTTGTGCAGTTCTTCTGCTAATGGAGCCAACACATGAACAGTTACCACCCTCCTTTTTGTATGTGCAAAATGAAACTTGGGTTCCAAAGTGGATGACGTTAACGTAGAGGGGCAAACACTTGAGATAAATGAGAAGTCACGCTCTGCTGAGAGGTATGTAAACGCACCTTCTGCAGGCTCACATGCTCAACAGTCATTTTTGGATGCAGTCTTAAAGTAACTTCCAGCTTGTGGAATTAGATGATGGTGCTTCTTCAGAAGAATTGTGTCTTCTGGTTTTCATGGGGTCAGTGGTATCACTCAACACCCGCAGTAGATGGTAAACTGTGTTGACAGACATGCTTTGCAAGTTCCACATTCATCAGCAGCTTAATTGTGAGATCAAAATTTGAAACTTAGTTTTTCACTAAATATGTGCTATTGGTTTTTTGAGCCCCTTGCTGCTGAAAGAATTTATTACAAAATAAAATAGAATTACTAACTAATAATGGCTAATAACTATTAACAGATGTACATATATAAACCATAAAATAAATAACAAAATAAGAGTATTCATCTACTGTCTATAAGCTCTGTGACAAGATGGCTCAGCCTTCGTTCTCATGCATGTTTCCCAGCTAACCAACACAGTCTCACACCTCCAACCCTGCCACCTGATGGCTTAGTGGCCTCATGCATTTTGAAGGGTATGGCATAGGCCACAGCAGAATTGGCTGTCCCAAAAATGGCTAGCAGGGGCAGTGGTTTTGAGTCCTTCACCCATCACTACTCAAACTTTGAGAAATTAACTTCATGAGATCTTTTTTTTTAAATTTAAAAATTTAAAACTTATTATTAGCATATTCATTCTTACAAGTTGTGATATTTCTTTATGCCCTTTACCTAAAATATCATTTCCCAAACCCCCTCCCTCCCTCCCCCCATCTCTAGCATAGTTAGGTTTGTTCTCTCCTTCTGAAAGTTCAACGTATTGTTGTGGTCTTTTCTTTCTTTCTTTCCTTCCTTCCTTCCTTCTTCCCTCCTTCCTCTCCCCCCCGTTTGAAGAACCTCCATATCATTTTCCATAAAGGCTGCACCATTTTGCAGCTCCACCAACAGTGGATGAGAGTTCCTTTTTCTCTGCAACCTCCCCAGCACATGTCGTTCTCAGTCCTTTGGCTATTAGCCATCCTAACTGGGGTGAGATGGTATCTCAGTGTGGTTTTGAATTGCATTTCCTGGATGTTGAGTGATATTGAGCATTTTTTCATGTGTCCATTGGCCATTCATATATCTTCCTTTGAGAAATGCCTATTCAGCTCCTTTGCACATTTTTAAATTAGATTATTTGTTTGTTGTTGTAAAGCCATTTTAGTTCCCTTTATATTCTGAATATTAATCTTTTGTCAGATGTATATTTACAAATATTTTCTCCCACTCTGTTGGCTGTTTTTTTACTCTGTTGATTGTCTCTTTTGCTGTGCAGAAGCTTTTTAGTTTGATAAAATCCCATTTGTTTATTTTACCTTTAATTGCCTGTGCTTTTTTGGGTCCTATGCATGAATTCTGTACCCACTCCTACTTCCTGGAGTGTTTCCTCTATGTTTTCTTTGAGGAGTTTTATTGTTTCAGGATGTGTATTTAACTCTTTACTCTATTTTGAGTTGATTTTGGTATATGGTGAAAGATACGGGTCTAGTTTCATTCTCCTATGTATGAATATCCAGTTTTCCCAGGACCACTTGTTGAAAAGGCAGTCTCTTCCCCAGTATGTAGCTTTGCTTCCTTTGTCAATGATCAGATGGCTGTAGGTGTGTGGATTGATTTCTGGGTTCTCTATTCTATCCCATTGGTCTGTTTGTTTATTTTTATACCAGTACCATGCTGTTTTGGTTATTATAGCTTTGTAATATAGTTTAAACAAAACAAAACAAAGCAAAACAAAAAAACTGACTGGCCTTATTTAACTGTTTGTGCAGTTCTTCTGCTAATGGAGCCAACACATGAACAGTTACCACCTTCCTTTTTGTATGTGCAAAATGAAACTTGGGTTCCAAAGTGGATGACGTTAATGTAGAGGAACAAACACTTGAGATAAATAAAGTTATGCCTACAGCTTTATTTTTTTTTGTGCTCAGGATTGCTTTGGCTATGCATAGTCTTTTGTTTTTCCATATAAATGTCTGGATAGTTTTTTCCAACTCAAAGAAAAATGTCATTGGAATTTTGATGGGGATTGCATTGAATCTGTATATCACCTTGGGCAATATGGACATTTCCACAATGTTAATTCTTCCAATCCAAGAGCATGGGATATCTTTCCATCTTCTTGTGTCCTCTTTAATTTCTCTCAACAGTGGTTTGTAGTTCTCTTTGTAGAGATTTTTCACATCCTTGGTCAGCTTTATTCCTAAATATTTTATTTTTTGGTAGCTATTGTAAATGGGTTAGCTTTCTTGATTTCTTTTTCTGCATATTCACTGGTGGAGTGTAGAAATGCTACTATTTTTGTGTGTTGATTTTGTAACCTGGAACTTTGCTGAAATCATTTATCAACTCTAGGAGCTTTTTTACAGAAGCTTTAGGCTGTTCAATGTATAGGATCATATCATCTGTAAAATGGGATAGCTTGACTTCATCCTTTCCAATCTGGATGCCCTTTATTTCCTTCTCTTCTCTGATTGCTTTGGCTAGTCCTTCAAACACTATGTTGAATACAAGTGGTGAAAATGGGCATCCTTGTCTAGTTCCTGTTTTTAGGTTGATATTGGCAGTGGGCTTATTGTATATGGCTTTAATTATTTTGAGATACTTTCCATCTATGCCTAACTTGTAGAGAGGCTTTATCATGAAAGGATGTTAAATTTCATTAAATGCTTTTTCAGCATCAACAGCAATGATAATGTGGTTTTTGTGTTTGCTTTTATCGATGAGGTGTATCACATTTATTGATTTGCATATGTTGAACCAACCTTGAATCCCTGGGATGAATCCCACTTGATCATGGTGTATAATTTTATGTATGTGTTGCCGTATTCTGTTAGCTAGTATTTAATTGAGGACTTTTGCATTTATATTCATCAAGGATATTGGCCTGTAGTTTTCTATTTTTGATGCATCTTTGTCTGGTTTTGGTATCAGGGTGATATTTGCCTCATAGAATAAATTTGGGAGAATGGCCTCTGTTTCAATCTTTTGGAATAGTTTGTAGAGAATTGGTACCAGTTCCTCTTTGAAGATTTGGTAGAACTGTGCTGTGAACCCATCCAGTCCTGGGCTTTTCTTTTTTGGGAGCCTTCTGATAACAGCTTCAATCTCTTTTATTGTTATTGGTCTGTTCAGGTTTTCTATATTTTCTTGCCTCCGTTTTGGTAGTTTGTATGTGTCCAGAAACTTATCCATTTCCTCCAGATTTTCAAATTTGTTGGCATATAGAAGTTTATAGTAGTCTCTAATGATTCCTTGTATTTCTGAGGTGTCAGTTATAATATCACCTTTTTCATTTCTAATTTTTAGTATTTGGGTCTTCTGTCTTCTTTTTATAGTTAGCCTTGCTAATAGTTTGTCAATTTTATTTATCTTTTCAAAACAACCAACTTTTTGATTCATTGATCTTTTGTATTGTTTATTGGGTTTCTATTTCATTAAGTTCTTGTCTGATCTTAATTCTTTCTGTCTGCTATCTTTGGGTTTGGATTGTTCTTGTTTTTCCAGTTCTTTAGGGTGAAGTGTTAGGTTGTTTACTTGCCATCTTTCCATGCTTCTGAAATAAGGAAATTTAATGGGATAAATTTCCCCGTAGTACTGCTTTTGCAGTATCCTACAGGTTTTGGTATGATGTGTCATTATTTTTGTTAGTTTCAAGAAATTTTTTGATTTCCTGTTTAATTTCTTCTTGGACCCATATGTCATTAAGTAGAATGCTGTTTAATTTCCATGTGTTTGTATAGTTTCCAGAATTTTGTTTGATATTGATTTCTAATTTTAATCCATTGTGATGTGAAAAAATACATGGAATAATTCCAATTTCTTTGAATTTGTTGAGACTTGCTTTGTGACCTAACATGTGGTCTATCATGGTGAATGTTCCATGTGCTGATGAGAAGAATGAATTTTCTGAGGTTATTGGGTGGAATATTCTGTAGATATCTGCCAAGTCCAATTGGTCTAAAGTATTGTTTACATCTTGTATTTCTCTGCTGATTTTTTGCCTAGATGATCTTTCCAATATTGAGAGTGGGGTGTTCAGGTCCCCTGCTATTATGGTGTTAGTGTCTATTTCTTTCTTTAGATCTAATAGTGTTTGCTTGGTAAATCTGGCTGCTCTGACATTAGGTGCATATATATTTATGATTGTTATGTCTTCTTGATGGATAGATCCTTTTTTTCATTATATATTGGCCATCTTTATCTCTTTTAATGGTTTTTGGCTTAAAGTCTATTTTATCTGATATAAGAATAGCTACTCCAGCTTATTTTTCATTTCTACTTGCATGATATATCTTTTTCTATCCTTTCACTCTTAGTTTATGTGTGTCTTTACAGGCCAAGTGAGTCTCTTGAGGGCAGTATATTGTTGGGTCCATCTTTTTAATCCAGTCAGTCAGTCTGTATCTTTTGAGTGGGGAATTTAGTCCCTTTATATTCAGAGTTATTATTGAAAGATGTTGATTTACTCCTGGCATTATACTGATTTTTGTTTAGATGTCTTAAGTATCTTTTGTTACTTTCTCTCAAGTTTTCTGTTTGTCTTCTGTATTTGTTGGTTTCTTGGGGTGGCAGATAAACTTTTTTTCTTTATTGTTAGCATTTTTATTTTACTAGTGGATTTTGTTTTTTCTTGTTTATTTATGGCAGTGGTGGTTGCTTTTCAGGTATCAGACCCAGTACTCCCTTGAAAATTTTTCATAAGGCTGGTCACGTGGTAGTGAACTCCCACAGTTTTTGTTTGTCTGAGAAATATACTATTTGTCCTTCATTTTGGAAGGATAGCCTTGCTGGGTAAAGTATCCTTGGCTGGCAATTTTTGTCCTTTAGTGTTTTGAATATATCATTCCCATTCTTTTCTGGCTTTTAGAGTTTCTGATGAAAAGTCTGATGTTATTCTTATTGGAGCTCTGTCACAAGTGACTTGATGCTTCTCTCTTGCAGCTTTTAAGATTCTCTCTTTGTCTTTGAATTTTGTTAGTTTGATTATCACATTTCCTGGAGAGGACCTTTTTGGGTTGAATGTGTTTGGTGATCTTTGGGCTTCCTGAATCAGGGGATCTGTGACTTCCCCTATACCTGAGAAATTTTCTTGTTTTATGTCATTGAATATGTTTTCAATGCCATTTCCTTTTTCCTCCCCTTCTGGAATACCCATGATTTGGATATTTGAGTGCTTAAGGTTGTCAGTTGTCACTCTTAAATTTTCTTCAATTTTTTGGATTCTTTTTTCTTTTTTCTGGTCTGCCTGTGATAATTCAAACAGCCTGTCTTCTAGGTCAGAAATTCTCTCTTCTGCTTGTTCAAGTCTGTGGTTAAGCTCTCTGTTGTGTTTTTTATTTCATTGAATGAATCCTTCAGCTCCACATGCTCAGCTACATTCTTTGTCAAGGCGTTAATTTCTTTGTACATTTCTTCTTTCGGATCCTATATACTTTTTCTCATTTTATTGTGTTGTTTCACTGAGTTTTCTTGTATCTCATTTAGTTTCCTTAGAATAGTTACTCTAAATTCCTTGTCTGTCCTTTCAAAGACTTCTTGTTCTATAGGATCTAGTGCTTGAAAGTTATTAATTTCCTTTGGTGGCGATGTATTTTCTTGATTTTTCATATTTCTGGTTTCTTTCCTTTGGTGTTTTGTCATTGTGGCTGGGGGCATCACAGTCCACTCATTTCACCTTGATGTCTGGCTTGGATCCTAAAGGGACTGCTGCTTATGGACAGCAGAAACTAGCCTGGACCAGAAGTGCTGCCTCATCTGCCTTCACCAGCTGGTTGGGCTTGGGGCATGGGAGCCCGGAGCCTCTCAAGTCACTCACAGAGATGGGACCACCTGAGCTGGAAGTCTTGTCCCGGTCCCTTTTGTGTTGTCTGGCTGGCAAGCTTGGGACCTGTGGGCCCAGAAGCTCTAAAGTCTCTCTATGGAATGGGAAGCAACATGAACTGGGGTCCCATGGTGGGCAGCTCCTGCCTACTCCAGTACAGATTTTGGGTCCTCTGTTGCTGCTCCTCAAAAGCTTCAAATTGGTTGCTCTGTGGGAGAGAGTGACACCAGGAACTGACTACTCTGTCATCTTGACTGGAACTCCTGGACATCTTTTATATTTAATTACATTTTATAGTAAAAATATATGTTCATTGCACATACATCTCCCATGCAACTAGACAAGATCACATCAGAAGCTGAAAATACAAAGTAAAGATCTACCAGTGCCACTATCGGTAGTAATTCTTCTTCTGGCTCTTATCAAAAAGACAAAAAATAACAAATGTTGGCATGGATGCAGAGAAAAGGAAACTCTCATACACTGTTGGGGGGAATGTAAATTAGTATAGCCATTATGGAAAACAGTATAGAGATTCCTCAAAAAACTAAGAATAGAACTACCATATGATGCAACAATCCCAATGCTGAGTATTCATCCAAAGTGAAGAAAATTAGCATACCAAAGAGATATCTGCACCCCCATGTTTACTGCAGCACTATTCACAACAGCCAAGATATGGAAACCTAGGTGTTCATTGACAAATGAATGGATAAAGAAAATGTGGTATACATACATAATGGAATACTACTCATCCATAAAAAATAATAAAATCCTGTCATTTGTGGCAACATGGATGAGCCTTAGAGACATTATATTAAGTGAAATAAGTCAGGCACAGAAAGATAAATTCCATATGTTCTCACTTACATGTGAGAGCTAGAAAAAAAAAGTTGAGCTTTTAGAAGTAGAGAGTAGAATCATGGAAGAGGGAGAGGGGTTAGGGAGAGGTTGATTAATGAATACAAAATTAAAGCTAGATAGGAAAAATAAGTTCTAGTGGTCTACAGTAGTGCTGGCATAACTAAAAGTAATTTATATTATTATAAATAAAAATAGTTTAAGGTACGTTTTCAAATGACTAGGAGAGAGGAGCTCAAATGCTCCCATCACAAAGAAATGATAAATTTTTGCAATGATGAATGTGTTAATTACCCTGATTTGATCATCACACATTGTATGCATGTATTGAAATATCACTCTGTACCCCATAAATAGGTACAATTAATATGAATCAATTAAAAATAATTTAAAATAATAATAATTCTTTAAAACATTAAAAATCCATGACAAATATTAGACAAATTGGCACACTGGGACAATAGGTGTAAGCTGGAGCTGTCCTACTTTTGGTTATCACATTTATAGGAAAATAAAGAAGCTTTACTTCTTTGTCCCTTTGGGATTGGTGTTCATAATTTTGCTGTCTGTTATGTGAATGTACCTGAGTTTTCCAAAAATGCAGTTTCCTAAGTACATGATCATTTTAGCCAATGGCAATGTGTGAGCCAAGAATGTCTGCTTGATACCTATGATGTGTGGCCATCGGTCTATTCCTTTTACCACTGAAAGTAATTAAAAAACTACCTGGTTGACTAAGCTGTCTTGGTCATTTAGTTATAAGGATAGAGCTGAGCAGACCAGTGGACTAAATACTGACACATGGTATAATATTTCAATAAGAGAAACCATTGTTGGAGGTGTTACTGAAAGCTACCAACTTCCTTGGGACAGTTTACCTTGTAACATCAGTGATCCCAGAGTAGGATTCATGTCTGTGTGTTTATGCCTCACTAGATGCTTAATGGAAACCTAAATAATCAAAAAATAATGTCAGTAGTTTCTTGAAGGTCATCATAAAATGACCTTACATCATTCAAAATGTTGGTGAATAACCACTTCCCCTATTAGGGCATAAGAATAACAAGATCCTGCAAGAGTGTTTACAGCAAAGAAAGAGAGACATTACTTAGAATCACTGAACAAAGACCTGCCTATCACATTCTACTGTTCCTGGAGTGCTGACTTACAGATTTTGCCTCTGCTTGACATGTCAAGCCAAGAAGCTAAATGCTGATGATATTTAATATTGTTTGATGTCCTAATCAGATGCTCATTCAATAGAAGTCACTGCTGAATTTTTCAAAGACTTACAGAAACTGATCTTCTATTTGCTAACATCATTCTTAACTTGCTGCTTTGGTTTTAAGCTTTAACTTAATTTTTTTTCTAGGCTTTTAATTAAGTAGATAACAGGAGTACGATGAGATAGGGGTTAACGTTAGGACCAGAGTATTGTCCTCTCATTGTTCACCACCGCCTGCTGTGAATCTTTTTTATTTTTATTTTTTGCTTTTATTTTCTCAGCACTAAGGAGAGCTGATATCATCATATATATTTGGCCTGTCCCAAGAATGTCATAAAGGACCAGATAGATGCATCTTCTCAGAGGACATAGACACCTACCTGTGTTAGACATGAGGAGAATTTTCTAGTTAGCTCATAAGAGGTAGGATGGTGCTGTGTGTTCCAGCATTTAGTTGTCTATATTCTCTGACAGAACAAAATAACTTGTGTTCCTATGTAAATAACAGGGGCGAAGAAAAAATATCACATTATCATAGGCTTTATCAAAGAGTGTTCCATGGAACTCAAGTGCTCCATGAAAGAAGGGTTTATGGCCAATACCCTCACATCACACTTTCCTCTTGGAGGTTCCTGACTTACATTAACATAGTAAAAAATCTGATTGTGTGATGAAGCCATTTAAATTTGTTTTACCTGGAGTTTTAAAAAGCTGTTTATGGCAAAGGACAAAAAGTTAGTTCCAGCTCAGACACACCTCCAGTGCCTTGGGTCCACCCAGGGACCCGAGGTATGGAGATGGGGACCAGACCCCCCCACAACCAGGCACACTGCCAGCACCAGGGAGCATGCCAAAAACATCACCTCCATGTGGGTGGCCCACCACAGCCACCACAATAACCATGGCTGCTGCAAAAGTGGCTAGTTGCCACAACCACCATGCAGATGGTCCACCAACCACTGGAGTGCATTGACATAAGGAGAGTCCCCAGCAGAGATGAAGAAAGGAGGAGGATGTCTCTCTCCACAAAGCCCATTCCAGAGTGACAGAAGAAGTATCTGCTCTATGATAATATTGGGGGACCTGATCACACCTCTCAGCACTGAACAGATCATCGAGGCAACAAATCAACAGACTAACCATTATTCTTTCAGAAGGAGAGAAGAAATCTAGGGTAATTAGAGGGGGGAGGGGGGAGGGAGAGGAGGATGGGGAGAGATTGGACAAGGGGCATAAAGAATAAGTGTGATTTGTAACAATACATATGCTGGTAATATTGATTTGATCAACATATTTCAATTTTGAACCCCCAAAATATGCATGATCAATTTTGATTCAATAAAAAAAGAAAAAAGCTATTTATGATGAAGCCCTCATTCTGTGCTACTTCCCATAGAAATAACTATAGTAGTTGTAATATAATTTCTATGTCTGTTTTCTGGGATTAATTGAGCTAATGACTTATTACCAATCGTCCAAGATATCACTTCCTATTTCTTTTATCTGTGCTAACCCATATGTATTTTCTTTCCATTATTTTATGCCAATGGGCTGTGGTAACCCTCCTAATTGTCGTAGTGCCACATGGCCTTATAACATCAGTGACTTTCATTCTTCTCAGAGCCTAAGGGCTCCTGTTATTCAGTCTCTTGTTTTATCTTCCCTTTATTCTTGATTTTTGAAGCTTTATTGTCTCCTATTCCACAGTAGAACCATTGCAATTTAGCTGGCATTTGGCCACTTTTTGTTTTCTTATTCCCATCTCTCTTACCTCCAAATGTTTCTTTGCTTTTAGATTTAACCTGCACAGTAAACGTTCATCTATTTTAACTGTATCTGTTATTTTGATAAAATGAAAACCTTCCAGATTATGGATATAATCTCTTGTCAGACCTATATTGACCTGATTAACAATTTTTAAAGTCTGAATAGATTTACTATGCTTTTTTTTTTTTTTTTCGGAGTGGAGGACTCATTACCTACTGAAAGAGTATAATCCAGGCCAGCCATCTCAGCGGGCCACATTTCAGTCCTGTTGTGGGTTTGAAAATCTGAGTTTACTCAATTTTCTCAAGAAAATGTGGTGAATGCCTTTGACATACTAGATGTTGGGATACAATGACACAGAAAATAATACAGGCAGGTCCCTGCTCTCATGAAACAAACATTCTCCTAGGTGAAGGCTCTGTCAGTGACTTCTGTTTTAGTTTGTAATACAGTTTTTGGGTTTTTAAAAAATGTGTTCTTGACCCAGTTTTGCGCCTCCGGCTTAGAGGCAAGTCAGTTCTCTCATTTGAGCAACTGGTTAAGTCCACACCCTCAAGGACTTCCCTTATCAGGATCTCCTGTTCTGGGCCTCTAAGTACCATCCCTAATTGCCTCAGGGCCAGGTACCGATAACTAGATCATTCCCTATGTCTGGGAACTAGGGAAGTTATCCAAGTTAGCCAATCCAAAAGGAGACTGGGAAACTCAGCTAAGCCCATTCTTCTTGCCATAGTAAACTACCTACTACAGCTCAAGCTTGCTGTTACCCTGTCCCCAGGTGCAACCCCTGTGTGGCCCTGGGTATAACCATTCTTTCCTTGGGGCTGCAAATAACAAGTTTTGTTGTTTATCTATCCAAGAATGTCCTGTGTTATGTCCCTCCATCAAAAGAACCTCTAAATCTCATAAAACATAGCCACAAGAAAAATTTTGTTTTTCCCTCTCATTGTAATAAAAATCACAAAGGATTCAAAATAGAGACACTAATTGGTGGTGAAAGGAGATGGGATAAGGATTTTAAGAGATATAAGAATTCTTTTTAAAAAAAATTAACTTGAGTAACTTAATTTTCCCACCAAGGACTCTAGCAGATTAGTACATCCCGTATATTCATTTATTTATTGTGTACTTATTGAGTATTTGCTGTGGCCCAGGTATTATAATGCTCTAGGAGGTATGCAAGAAGTAGAAAATGTGTATCCTTCTCTTGAGAAGCCTATAGACTAATTAAAAAGACAAGACATGCACCTGAAATGATTAGAGACAAAATCAAATGCGTAATAATGTAACTAAACCATCCTAAGTAAAAAAAAAAAAAAAAAGAAAGAAAGAAAAGAAAAGACAAAAAATGCCAAAGAGAGAAACAAATTTGCCTGCAATCCTCCACAATAGCTAACTTAAAATAATTTTTTTAACTTCCATAGTTATTTTGCTGGAGAAATGTTTGTGTTATTGTTCTTTACCTCAGTTCATTCTTCCCAGCTCTGAAATCCTTTTTCTGAGGCATACAGGGCCTGGCTGTTTCTAGCCTTGCTATGAGAAACTCAGATGCTTTGGAGTCATGTGGATTTTGAGCTGAAGCAGGTAACGAGGTTCTCTCAGGGGATGAATTTTGGAGAAATGTGTTGGCAGTTCAAATCAGATGAAGCTATTTATTTTAAAACTTGGGAGCATTTCAGAAAGGAAAATGGTTTCAGCCCAAATCCATTTGCAATATCAACCTTCCTGGTTGGGGAATTGAATGTGTAGTTAATTCACTTTTGATGGGCAGACGCCTGGAAGTTGGCCTTCTCCAGAAGGCATTTGGTGTTGGTCCGCGGGTTTCAAGGAAAGTCACTTTTCCTAGAGGAGAAGCAGGAGCTGTAGTTGGTCAAGTCTCCCCCCTTTCTGTAGACCCACTCTCCAGTGACTTTCTGTTATTCTCCTTATCAATACTTTCTTATTAAATTTCTACCTTGTGTAAAGGATTGTGGTGCCCTCTGCAAGGAATACCACGCACTCCATCAGAGAGATGAGGTGAGGACCCTGTATGAGGCGGGATGTGGGCATTGCCATAAAGGAGGCATAATGTTCTTGGAGTGAAGAAGGAGTCTTTAAACTGGGTAGATTAAAGAGAGCTTTACAGAGAGAGTAACACTTGACTGGGACTTGGAGAACAGGTTTGATTTGGCAGCTAGAAAAGAAACATGCAAACTACAGCCTGTGGGCCAACTGTCCCCTCCACCTGTTTTAATAAATGAAGTTATATTGGAACACAGCCATGCCCATTCATAACTGCTCTCATACAACTACAGCAGAGTTAAGTAATTGTGACAGAGACTGTATGGCTCTCAAAGCTAAAAAAATTTAGTATCTGACTCTTTAGAGAAAAAGTTTGTGACCCCTCATTTAAAGTTAGTTGCTTGAGGGACTTGATATATGGCCTTTATATTTGGATTTGATGTAGTCCAAAATATATGACTTCATCTGACATGTATTCTGAAGACAAAGTGCTTCTGAGTCCTGGGAGTGTTTGGGAGATATGATGGTACTGAACTTCAGGACAGTGAATGTGGCAGATGAACTGTAAAAGATGCTATTTGCAGGAAGGAAAATTCAGAAGTCCAAATTGTCATTAAGTAAAAAATAATGAACCTGTATTAGGAGCATGGCTGTGATGACAGAGACAATGCAAAAGACATTGTGAATAAAGCACTGGAGTTGTGGTTCAAAGGAAAGAGAGAACTGAAGATGGCTCTGGGGTCTTGAGCCCAGATGACTGGGGATGTCAGTGACCCCTTCTCTGAAAATATACCCACCTGAACAGGATGGATTGGGTATGCCTCCCACTCTATCCCAGTTAGAAGGAGGGATAATACTGAAGTGGCCTCATTCCTCCAGGGCATCTAGTGTTGGAAGGAGAGATGGTCAGGAAGTTTTGTTACAGACAGAGCAAGACCCAAAGCCTTGCTTGTGGAGGAATATCTGTTAATAGAATGAAAATCAGGCTACATTTTTTCTGAGACAGAAATATTGCATGAGTTGAAGGGGTGTCCTTATAATTTTGGTCACCTTGGAGTACTGCCAGATAAAATACAAAATGCCCAGTTAAATTTGAATTTCAGATCAACAAGGAATAATTTTTTGTATAAGTATATTTGAAATATTGCATGGGAGATATTTATACGAAAAATTATTTGTTTTTGATTTGAAATTCAAATTTAAATGGTAATCAATTTCAGGTCAACATTGAATAATTTTTTAGTGTTAAGTATGTCCCAAATATGAGATATATTTATAAAAAAATTATCTGTTGTTTATCTAAAGTTCAATTTTAATTGAGGGTTTTTCTCCCCCCGAATCTGCTCTGACAAACCTTCTAGTGAGGTAAGCAGTGATAGCTTTCACTTTCGGGGAGATTGAACAAGAATTGGGGTGCCTGCATTTGCTTTCCCACATAAGAGTAGAGTTGACACCTCCAGCCCTTCTGGAGAGCACAGCAGAGTGGAGGATGGTTCAGTGAACACCAGGCTGAGCATGAGACACTGTTCCAGAATGCAGATAGGGGATGGACCCAGTAGTGGGCTGGGGTAAAGGTTCATGGTGCTGGTTTGATCATGTAGCTGAGGGACTTGAATGGAGTAAGGCAGGTCTGGATTAGAGAGAAGGAGTGAGTTCAGGAGGAAGATAAATTCCTTAGAGGAGACTCCTTTCAAAGATCTAATTTTGAAAGGAAATTTCTCGAGACAGAACAAAGCAATGACTATGCTAGATAAAGTTTCCAGCTTCTATCACACTAGCTCCAGTGCAGGGATCTGCCTACCTTAGACCTCTGAATCTTTGATATGTTGGTTCAGTGAGTGGATGGACATAATCCACCCCAGTTATCTCATAGGGCTGTGTGGTCATTAATTTTATGTGTCTACTTGAGCTAGATCCTGGAGTAGCACTGACTCCCATCTTGCTTCTCCCCAGCCCCATCTGGAGAAGTACCGTTTGGAGCCATTGCTGGTTTTGGCAGCACCAGATTTTTCTCCCCAGACCCAGTCCTGAGTGATGATAAGACAGAGCTCCCTGGTTGGCCACACAGGTCATCAGGATATAGTCCATCAGTCAGGGGAAGGCAGGACCTGCCTCACCTGGGTCACATTCCCAAGAGCTGCCATACAGAGGAATGAATTGCTTCTCACAGCTAGATGGGTGCAGGCCTGGCCTTGGAATTTTGGGGAGTGAGGCTGTGCCCATTGACCTCAGACATGCCCCCAACACAGCAGCCCAGAATCACGCTACACAATGTGTGCTGTTAAAACTGTGTGTCTGAGACTGTTTCACCATATTTCTTTTCCTTTTTATGCAGCCCCCTCTCTGGAGAGATGATGCAAACAAAGACATGCAGGTTTGTATTAAAAATCTTTGGTGGATGGTGTGTTGTCTGCTCTCCTCCCAGCTCCCTAGCAACAGCTGTGTCATCCCTTTATAAATCTCTTCATGGGAATTCTAGCTTTTCTGTGTGGGTCCCTGTCTCCGTTTTTTTGTCTCTCAGTATCTTTCCTCATGCCTGTCTGTATCTCCCTATTTCTCTCTCCCCTTCCTGCCCTCCCCCTACTCTCTGTCTCTGTCTGTCTCTATTTCTGTGTCCCTCTGCATGTCTCTTCCTCTCTGGCATGATTTCTCACATTATCCACTGTCCATTTCTTTGATTCCTTCTTGGCAATGAGAGCTACAGCACCATTATGCAGCAAGCAGTTCTGCTTCCCTGCTACCTTAAAATAATAATGTTTCATGGTGACAAATGGATATAGTTAACAATGAAAGTGAAATGCTTAGCAGGCAGGGGTGCGACCGTGTCAGATTTCTCTGCCTGGCAAAAACAGAGTGGCCTGAGAATCTCTAAAGAAAGAAATATGTTTGTGGGGATAACTGGTGATGTTTGCCAGGTGGATAGCTCCACTGTCTTATTCTTAATTTAGCTTCTTTGAATCTCCAGACTAAGTTCTCAAAGGTAAAACAATAGTCATTCTTAATTTACTAAGTTTTTGTCAGTATCCTAAGAAACTTCAAAAGTATTAGCAGATTTCAAAATCTGGTTTTACATTTGCTATTTTTCTCTGATACAGAATTAAAAACAAAAATTAAACAATCTGAATTAATGAAGAAATAGAATCTTTTTTGTTCCCTCATGGCTGAAGTTTCTCCATTGTGTCAGAAAAGGCCCAATTAAAGTTGAAAGAAAGGAAGAAAGAGAAAGAAAAGAGAGAAAAAAATGAATTTTTCTACCCTTCCCTTCTCTCCCCAGCACTAAGAAGAAAAAAAAAATTATCTAAGAAATCTTCCAACCAAATGCCGTCTGCACACACATATGTGCACGTCTGTGTTTTGCACACTGTGCTTGTGCCTTCCCCTGGCTGCAGATGGCTACTCTGGGAGCAGTGCAAGTGGGCTGTGTATGTCTGCGAGTCAGCTTGGTTATGCACATGGAAAGAAGAAAAAAAACAGAGAGAGGTAGAAACCACACAGCCTAAATCAAAAACAACTGTTCTACCATGGGGAAAGCAGGCGGACCTTGCTTTATGTACACTCCACTCTTTGCTGCCCAGCCTGATCTTTGAAATAAAATAAGAAGCGTGGCAAACTAACTGAAACATAGGTAGAAATAATATATTTGGGTTTCAGACAGGAAAAAAAAAATAACCTGGCATAGCTTAAAAGGCATCCATTTCATAACAACACATGTGCAAAGAATTATAATAATTGCAGTGCACACATCGGTAACAGACAGAGTGAACAATGAATATTAAAAACACATTCCTAGAGCTGGCCCCGTGGTTTGGCAGCAACTCACAGTGTGGAGACCTGCGCGGGAGTCAAAGGAAGCTTCTCGGCTTCTAGAGCTGTCAGGGCTTGGCAGGGGCTGAGGTGAGACCCTTGGAGTATGAGAAAAAAGGCGGGAGGAGGTGGTGGTAACTATGCCTGTCGTTGTGGCTCCTGTCTCCCCCGGCAGAACCCGGGATGGCTTCAGGAGGGTTTCATAGAGGAAGTCTGCCTCAGCCCTTTGGGGCTCCAGTTCAGAGCTGAATCTGAGCCAAGCTGAGAAGGAGGAGGGATGGGGATAGAAAAACAAACAGCCGGGAACAAACAGACAGAAGGTAATGCTGGGAACACCCAGCCAGTGTCCTGGATGAAAATCCCGAGTCCTCTCTCTCAAGGCTCTCCTACAGCAGGATCTATCAGGAGGACTTCACTGCTGTGGAGACATGAACGGGGGAAGGGTTTGTCTTCTGCAGACTAAAGGCATTGAGCTGCCGTTTTCCTTTCAATATTTGCTGTGCGGTAGGGTATGGATTCTCCTGGTGGTGTGTGTGTTCCTGAACCTTCAAAGACACATTATCCAAACATTAAAGGTACACAATGATCTTTTCACAGTGAATCCCTTCCATTGTCAGCAAAGACAAAGGCCCTTCTCTTAAGTACAGCTTTGGTTTTGAATGTTCAGATTTTGCCTCTTGCCATTGGCAGGCAATTGACTTTTGAATTGACTTTGGCAATGAGAGAGGCCAGAGGGTGGGAATCTCGAACAAGAGAATTTGGTTCACACACTAGGAGTCGAGGTCTGAGGATTCCTAAGCTGTGGGCTGTGAACACCAAGGATAGGTGAGGTAGGATTCAGAGACCTCCATAAACTTGGATGGGAAAAAAATTACATTTTTATTTCTGCTAATCTCTGAAATTTAACATTTCTTCTATTACATATGTAGGAAACAAACCACAGTGAAGTTAGTAATACTCATGACTTTGTCACCAGTAAAAATCATGCATATTTTCATGTCATTTCATTGTTGTTTCCGATATCTCCAATTATTATTTATACTCACCATTACTTGGGAATTATGGTAATTAACAGACCTACTACAAGATCTTGTTATTTTATGCATTAATGAAGAAGTATATATTGTAATAAAATACTTTGATAACTGTATTTTAATATAATTGGTTTCCCTCGACATATTCTGTACCGTATCTTATTCTCTTTAAAAAAGATTATTCTGAAAAGGGGTCCACAGACCACATGGCCACATTGCCAGAAGATTCCATGGCATGCATGACATTTGCTGGACCTCAAGGAGAATCCTGACTCTAAAACAGTCATAGACACTGGGTCGTCTGTGCAGAGAATTCCACAGTGGGCGGCCCCATGTGTGTCTACACACTCAGGTGAGAGAAGAGAAAGGCAAACACATGTCTCGAGACACAACACTGAGGATTCAACAGAGGAACTTCTTACTTGTCCACTCCCTTAGATATGCTCAATAAACGTTAGCATTTGTCAAGACGAATATTTTCATTTTCTCTTCAGTGATTTGCAGCAGAGCTCCAAATGATTTCATTAAAAATAAAATAAAATAACCCCCTCCAGCAACTCCAGTTTCTCCAGATGCTGCCACTGAATCACAGTTGCTAAGACAGAGAAGGGCTAGTGATGAACTGTTTTGCCAGCTTCTGCATCAAGGGGAAGGACAGAGAATGACTGTAAGAGGGGAGGTGAGCGAATCGATAGTACAATACGGGTGACACGTCAAGGAGTCAGCTGAGAGAACTGACATCCATAAATGTCAAGTTAGAAGTCTCTGCATTTCCATGAGGTTGGCCAACGGGTACAAAATTACAATTAGACACGAGGAATGAGTTCTGGTGTTCTGTTGCACAAAGGGTGACTACGATTAACAGTTAAGTTTTGTATATTACATAATAGCTTGAAAAGGAGGCTTTTGAATGTTTTTTACCACAAAGAAAAGATAAATTCATGAGGTGATTGATACATTAACCACCCTGACCCAATTATTGCAAAACTGTATATGTATCAAAACATCAGATTGGACCCCATAAATATGCATAATTACAATGTGTCAATTTAATGCCCCCCCAACAAAAAATGTTCCTGCATTTCCAGTGGTCTTCAGATTTGGAAAGAATGATTTATTTGGTTGATCAAAACCTGAAATCTTGCTGAACTATTGTACCAATGCAGAATCTAGCACTAGAGAGGGTGTTGGGAGAACAGGCCACTCACAACTCTCCAGAATATGAACCTCTCAGCATTTGGCTTATGAGAGACAAAAATATTATCCTGAAAGAAAATAGGCAAAATATTAGCAATCTTCATAGACATACCCCCCCTTTTTTAATTTGGAAAGAAATATTGAGTGTTTTACTAGACTTTTTAATATAGTTATATAAGAAAGTCAGAAGAGATATAGACGGATAGGTATATGTATATAAGATAGGTATATATTTTATATATATGCATAAAATGTGTATATGTATGAGAGAGACAGAGACATGTTTGGTAAGATCTAGATCAGTTATGTACCAGACACTATATTTGTTTTTTACGCATTTATTGATCTGATTTAACCGTTTCAACCTTTCTATGAGGTATGACATTAGCCCAAGTCTTTCAGATGGGGGCAGTGAGGCTTAGAGAATGAAATAAGTTGACTGAGGTCGCAGAACTAGCAAATGGGATTTTAGCTCAGGTTTGTCTGACCCCCAAAGCCGCTATGCCATTATTTCAAGTGGTTCCAATTATGAAACATCTCTGTGACTGAATCATTAAAATCCAAGATGTTGTCACAGGAGTTGAACTGTGATTATGTTTCAAGTTAGGAAGATAAATGGCAATGTGATAACAGTTTACATATTGTTAAAAAAACTTTATATTGAACAAAATAGTTTCTCACATGCAGAAAGTCAAATGGGTGTGTTCATCTATTTTAATCATTAACTTAAGTAAATAAAGGAAGAGCTCCTTGATGATCTACTTGTTTGTCAGCACAATAGTTCTCTGTACCTGTTGTCAGAGTGTGAAAATGTCATTTCCATTCCCTGCTTTTAGGACATAGGAGAATCCACCTGGTACATAAGACTGACTAAATTTCATTGTGTTGAAAGTGTGTTTCTGCACCAGTTGCCATCTCTTACCTACTGTGTCTGCGGGGCACTCAGGGTAAAGGCTGAGGCCAAGGCCATGATAACAGCTATCAAAAATTCTGAAAAAAGTAACAAAAGAAAATCTCAAGGTCATGCTGGGATATGCATCAAGCTGGGATATGCTGCTCTTCACCATTCATATGCTTCCTCCCATTTCAAGTGACGCCATGATAAGATAGCAAACATATTTTACATGCTCCTTAGAGTAACTTCCCTACATGAAATCACAGCAAGATATGTAGTCTACAAGATACAGGTATTAGATGCTACTTTATGCCTTGTTCAGTCTCTAATGCCTTGTTCAACTCCTACTTTTTATGATTCCAGGAGGTTGACAATTGCTAAGATAGAAAAGCCTCCAAGAGTGTCTTTATAATGTCCTGTAGCCATCAGTACTTAAAGTGCTCTTGAATTAAGTTTGGTTATGCGTTACTACCCCTGAGCTCTTTCGTCTGCAAGTTACAGGACAAGTTATAGAATCTCAAAGACTACGTAAATAATCTACGATCAGAAAATTTAATTTGTTCGTGAGGTGGAGAAAGGCATCCTGCCGTTAAGCAGTCAGACAGAAAACATGCAAACCACAGTTTGTGGAAGAGAAAAGAACATTAAAAGCTCTTGCCCAGAAGCACAGGCAAGTGCAGGAAACATACTCAGAGAAGCCAGTGTGTCTATTGTAAATGTGGGAAGTGGGAGCCTCAACACCAACTGAAATTCCAAACTGAAATAACCGGAGACATCACTACCAGGCCAATCCTTCCAATGGGGAGCACTGGGGAGTCTATGAGACTCACTCATGCAGAGTGGGGTTTGGAAAAGAAGAGTCTGGTCAAGTGAAAATTCTCTCTGGGTCAGACGCAGCATTGAGGCAAATACCAGTGACAGACAAAGGTGGCAAAAGGCACAATTTGTCAGGACCACCTCTCTCTTAAGCAAAAAGATGAGACCTTCTCTGGGAGTAGAAGAAAAAACTCATGAGAAAGCACACATTAATTATTGCTGCAAAAGATCTTGGAGAATTGATGTGAATGGGGTGGCAAAAATTACATTTGAATTAAGAATCACCTCTATGTCCAAAAATGGATTATCACCCAGTGAAAAATCTGGTTGCTTTTTACTGCCTTATTTTTTTGGTGTGCCCTCTTTTCCACATCAAAGAAACCATGGTGTGCAAAATCAGACCCAGTAATGCTCATATTGTTTTGGCATCTTTTATAATATGGAGGTGGTATAATCAGGGCCACTTATAACCCATTTACTATTTTTGTGCAAATTTGAAAAAGAGCTTCTCTTTTTCCAGGTGAACACAGCCCTGCACCAGAGCATACAGTCTGATAAACACAATATGGGCTGGATTTCAGTCCCATTGTCACCCTCAACTGGATGCTCGTGTGCAGGCCAAGGTGCAATATTCTCTTGGTCACTAGGGGTGACCTGCTAGGGATTAGGTTCCATCACACATTAGTGGGTGTAGCGGATGGGTTGGTGCCTGGCTGTATCCTCTCAACCACTCTAGAAGTTACCTCAGCTTCAGTGTTCAGCTTTCTGTATAAATCAAGACTTCTCACATCAAGCTGCCATTCCTTTCTGCCTGAGGGATTTTCCTGGCTTCAGGAACATGCTGGATAAGACAGGGGTTAATGCCCATGAGCAGTCCTCAACCAAAAAGAGGTGAAATAGTGTTGGTGGATAAATTCCCCAGTCTCCTGGCCCGTAGATGAGTCAGCTTGGAAGTGTGTCTGCACAGTGTCCCGTAAGGTCCTCAGCAGATTGAGCTCCAGTTGCCCAGAGTGGCCATCTGCTCGCTACCACACCCTTTTGTTGATATTCTTCCTTGCTTTGTTACACTTCCTATCGTGGACTAAATGTTTGTGTCCCACAAAATCCATATGTTAAAATCCTAACCCCCAATGTGATGATTTTAGGAGATGGGGCCTTTAGAAGGCGATTGGGTCATGAGGTCAGAATCCTGATGATTGGGATTAGTGCCCTTGTGAAAAGGGACCTCAGAGAGCTCTCTTGCCCTTTTTCCATCATGGGAGGACACAATGAGAAGTCAGCAGTCTGTGACCTAGAAGGGGTTCCTCATCAGAACCTGACCATGCTGACACCCTGATCTCAGACTTCCAGCCTCCAGAGCCATAAGAAATAAATTTCAGTTGTTTATAATGTACCCACTAAGACACTTGCCCACTCCTTTTTCATGTCTCCTAGGATCAGCTTCTAAATCTTCACATCCATATCCTTATCACATAGTCTGCTTTTTGGGGAACCCAAATTAGACACTGGGCTTCCTCACTAGAATTCTAACTCCTGGCTTGATGTACCCCCCAACATTTAGAGCTTTAAATGTAATTTGGCTGGCACGTGAAATTCTCCATGGACGGAAGTACTATTTCACAAGACAGATAGCATTAAGAAAGGAAGAAATCACCCTATAAGGAGAGAAGAAGCAAAATGGTCATCCAGAGAACCTTTAGGGAGAAAAGATTTCTGCAAATGTCTTAAAGAAGATGTACTTAAAAGAAAAGCAAACCATATGCCCTGGCAGTCAGCAGAGTAGAGGGAGAGGGGAGAGAATGGAATGACTCCCTGTCAACATCTGTGTGATGGAGCATGGCTTCAGGTTCAGTGTGACTGTCATGGCTATGAGGTTAGGAGGACTGAATGAGTGACATAGCAAGAGCCCAATTCTAACCTCACTGCAAAAGCTCGCTGGAGGCCAGCCAGAAAGAGAAGCAAGTGGGTGTGGCGGGAGACGCAGTGTGGAGCAGGTGCTGTTCATCCCTCCAAAAGTTTAAAGTTATCTCCCAAATCGGGGGACTCAATTCAAGCATTTATGGAGCCCTGTAATATATGCTGAGCACAGTGCCAGGCACTGCCTCGTGGGGGACTGAGAGAGAACTGGACACAAATCCTGTCTTCAAGGAACTTGCAATCTAGCAGAGGACATAAGACGTACCAGGACATTTGGCACAGGCCAAAATAACTGCCCGTAAAATAACTACCTACTAGATTCTAAGCATATTAAGAGCAGGACTATTTTCTACATCTTTATACAGCCTGCAAGACAGTGCCTTAAAATAGTAGGTGCTCATAAATGAGTGGTGTTTGAATAACTTAAGGAAGAATTTCATTCTGGAATATAAAGCTGTGAAAAAGCAGAGAAGGCAGAAACTCATTGTGGCTTGGAAAATAAGAGAAGGCTACATGGAAGAGGTGGCTTGGAGCTGAATGGCAGTCAAATATACCCAAGTACAATGGGCTCTGGGGAACATTCCTTTGCTTGTCGGCAGACATCTGTGCTCACGTTTGGAACTATGTCCTTTCTTTCACCATTCCTTGGTATCTCATGAATGTACATTCAACTCTGACTTCTAAATATTTTTAAAAAATGATTTACTCTTAAAACATCCTAAGTTGGAGACTTTCCTTTTCTTGACATCAATAAAAGGGTTTTATTTCACTGATTTTACTGCAGCTGAGGGACTATTGTTAGTTTATTCTTCATTGTTACTCAGAGATATACTTAAAACACAAGGATACATTTGAAGATGGGAAACAAAAAGATGGGAAAATGCACCCTATTTAGGGAAGCCAAGCCTCCCAAAGAGAAAACTAGAGGCTGCCAAGTAGATTTGTGTTTTAACTTGTGGTCCTTCTTGCTCCCAACTTGTAGACATCTAACTCTCCTTTACACGCTATCTCACTTTCCCTCTGCCAGGAATCACACCGATGCCCTCAGTGGGTGTTCCATGTATGGCAGGGGACAGCAGGGTTTATGTGGAGTGCCATCTGACAGGCAGGATTCCCCCATTGATCCAGCATGGTCAGTACCTTCCAGGTGGGTAGACTATCTTTTCATTAATTTGTGAACCATATGAAATTGCCCATTTTGTGGTTCAACAAATTGGTGATTAGCAGCAATTTTACATGGTTCAAAACAATTGTTATGTAGGACAACTAGCCCATCACCTAGAAAAATAAAAATAAGTAAATCTTGAAGGTTTTCTTTTTCTTTTCTGGTTCCAGTGCTGGCATTGAAATCTGTCTGCATAGCAGACATGCTGCATGAAAATTCTTAGCAAATTTAATGAGGTCACCACAGGAAGAATAGATTTGAATTCCAGTCTATGAGCAAAGATATGCAAGAAACATCAGAGACCGTGCAAGTTCTTAGATCAACCTCATGGTCACGCCTCTCTGGACCCCTCCCCATGGTGCTGCCGGAAAGCTGATCCAAGTTTCCGCTCTGCTGGAATCATCCTACTACTCTGTCTCTGCTCTAGCCATGAAGGAATCCCTTTTATGAGTATTTTGTTCTCTTCCCAGGCTTCTCCAAAGACACTCCATTTCTACCTGCAAACTCCCTTCTCTTCCCTCTACCTCTCTGGTGAACTTACTGCATTCTAAAAGTTTAGGCTTTTAGAAAGCAAAAGCCAGAAAGCCTTAAAGATTTTACTTCCTGATTATAAAATGAACTTCACTGGGGGCAGCAGAGCCTTCTTAAATGAGGCAGGGGTAGTGGGAAGAAAAAGTGGAAGGAAAAAAAAGGAATTAATATGACAAAATATTTGCTACAAGGAGAATATATGGCAGAGTGGTAGAGGTTGGATATGTATAAGAATGTCATCGCCTTGATTTTGCCCAGGTTGAACTTAAATCCTCCTGATGCCTTAGAGCACTTTTAAGACCAAAGGAAGAGCAGCGGAATCCTTTGTCTCCAGCCTCTTCCTCAGGGAAAGTGAATTAGCACATCCCACACTCCATGAAGGATGCAAGGCTGATGTGGGTTTGTGAGACAGATTTAGGTTGGTCCCTTCCTTGTCTGAACTGGTTCATTACAAATAATCCTAATGAAAGTACGTGAATCATTTCCAGACATTCAGGATTAGAGCAGGACAGGCCAAAGGAAATTCCTCTCTGAGCCCTAAGGTTACAGCTACCCCCTTGCATTTCTTTTTTCTCTTAAAGCCATTCAAAATTTTTGTTTTGAGACTGCTTCAGGCTCTTTGCCACCTGTTCATATGTGGGTGGCACTGGTTTATGTTTAGACTTATTTTTTGACTTGGCTTTCTGTTTGCCTAGTTACCCAGGTGATTGATTTGGCTATATTAAAAGCCATTTTCAGAAGCCTTGCCTTTTCCATGCACCAATGACAGCAAATATTCCAAGCCTGAGTCAGAGCCACTGTCTTTGTGGAGGTCGCCATGGTGCGGATGTGTCTTCACTGGTGCTCTCTTCCGCGTGAGATCCTGCCAAGGCAGCCTCTTACATGTGAGCTGGAGAATGCACTGTGATCTAGAACATACTTTATAAAGAAGTAGTGGTTTCAGCCAGACCTTCTGACAGTCCGTGCAAAGGAGCACTTGAAACGATTTAGAGAATCTGGTGAGCAACAAAAACGAGAAGCCTCGCTGGTGTGCACTGCCCTGGAGTTTTCAGTTAAACAATGTTGTTTTCTGACAACTTTGAAAAATAGACACAAGGGCCACAGAAGAGAATATGTATCAGGGAGAAAACCTTTGTGCCAGATAAGAAATTAGATGTAATAGTAAAAATGGACTAAAGTGTCCTGTGGTATTAGGAAGTAACGGATAAACCCTCCTTGGGGACTGAGAGTTTGAATGCCAAGGTGAAAAACAAACAAACAAACAAAAAGCCAGACCTGCTACTTACTGAGTTAGGACATGTTCTTTCATTAATTCCTTAGTGTGGAAGAGGAGGTGAGGAGATTCCTGGCTTGTGAGGAAAACACTTCCCAGGGAGAGAAATGGCAGAGGCCCAGGCTCATCGGTGGGGCTGAGATATGAGCAGATGAAACCAACCATGGTTGCAATGATGAAATGAAATGCTTCTAAATGGCCACAGAAGGACTTGGAATGTGGCCTCCTATACACCATCTGACCATTTAATCTCTGTGTATAAAAGAAAAAGCGAGACTGTGTTTTCTTCTCCCACTCTGAGCAAAAGACTCAGGTGAAAGAGGGTGAAAGAGAGTGAAAGACGGCAGTGCCCGGCACCTTGGCCTCATAAGTATGGCATTAAAAGACAGTGAAAACCCCGAGGAAAATCTTTTATTGCCATCTATTCAGTTCCACAATGATACAATTGCCAACCTTGAGGTCATAGATTTAGCAATTTCCACTTAATAGAAACAAAACTTACTTGGCAGTCATGGGGGAAGGGGGAGTGGAATCTGACCTTTTATTTTTCCCCCACCAAGAGCTCTTAAGCAAATACTTTTTCATGGCCATAGGAGTTCAGTGGCCAGTTTCAAACCTTGAGCTCACTTGCTGTCCGCAGATGGAGAAGCAATCTTTGCCAATGGCTGTCCTCACAGGCTGTCTTTGGGACCCCTGTACCGTCCAGCAGCCAAAAAAAAAATTCTTGAGGAGGCATGACGTTTCCCTACATTCCAGCATTTTTCTTTATAGAAGAGTTCCAAGACTCTGTGTATTACATGGTGCCCATTGCCCATGAAGAAGAGCGAGAGTTTTACTTCACCATTCGTCTTAATCTTCCTGATGGAGATTTTATAATTACTTTCATCAAAGGTGTGCTGTTAGGGCCATGCAGCAGAAAGTACTACTTTTCCACCGAGAACTGGCAAAACTTCATAAATCCCAAACCTTATATTCCTCAGATTTCAAACTCTGTAGGTCAATTTCATTAAAACAAAGAGGCAGAAGGAAAAAACCCATATCACCCTTAAACTATTTTGTCTTATGCTGAACAAACGCAAAGGCAGTGAGTTTTGTTTCTCCCTTCACCCTGTCTCATTTAAGACTTCCATTTATTTGCCCTTGTGCCAAATGTAGGGAAAGGTTGGGGCAAGGGAGTGGATGTCAAGGAAACATACGTGTTATTTCATATTCATACATACCTTTTCTTCAATTTTTATTACAGGCCTGCGAGCTCCCTATGCAGGAGGAAATTTTGAATGAACTCAGCTTTTAGTGACCATGAGTGGTGACATAAAAAGAGCTTTTCAGCTCTCTGGTTACAGAGATAAGTACAAAGGGTAACTGGCATTAAGTCTGTAGTAATAGCTGCTATAAGTACTGACCATGATTTGAATCTCTCGATAACTGATTCTGGGGAGGCTGGAATATTTATCAAGACATTAGAAGAGGCTGTTTCTTGCTGATAAGATGCCTACAGCTGATGAGGTCCACCTGTAGACAGGGATGAGGCTGGGCTAGATTTATAGCCATTTGTAGCAAGAGCAAAAAAATTGTCTCCTTATGAACAGCATAAGACATTCATCAGCAAAATTAGGCAATCTGTTGCCTGGGGCAAGCCTATGGAATCTTAACAAAAGCATGTTCGTGAGCACCTCACATGTAAGGGGATTGGATATTGCACTCAGACTTGGCCAGCAAGTCACAATTTCACTGAGTTGGAGGCTGAGGAAGTAGGAGGTTGGATAAATGAGATGGAAGAGTTATTAATCTGCGGATCTCATTTTTCAGAAAAATCTCATATTGAACTATGAGGTGCCAGATATGTGATTATCCTAGGCTTTAGAAAAGTGAAATCACCCATGTTATACAACTTTAGGGCCTTATTTTGGGTTATCACCACCATGGGAGAAGTTGCAGTGCAGGCAATGTTAAAGTTAAAAACAAACAGCAATAACACAGTCACCTGCATTTTATTTTCCCTCTCTGTGAAGTTCTGTACCCATGGGTGACCTCAATACCAGCTTTTATGTTTTGGTATTTTAAAAATACAAATTGACTATAACATACTATAAAAATATGACTTTAGTTAGCTTTTACACTTAGGAGGTGTTTTTCTAGATTGATTCTATTTTAAAAAATAAAATCTGGAATGAGAGGCAAATACGCAGAGGGTGATTGGGTGGCCCTCTAGCAAGCTCTGGGTCATATCTCTCAATGTCTTTAAGGGAATGCCCTTTTCACCTCTCCTTGGTTGATTTTTTAAAAGCATATAGACTTGATTTTGATGAGCAACACATTCCCCTCTTTCTAGGCTCAAACTGTCTGTTGCCCAACATTTGCCTAAAGCCTGCTTAGGAGAAATAATATTTTTGGAGGATCACCTGGAAGATATGCAGATATTTTATTCCACTGGATATGCTAGAGTTTTTCTCTGGATCAAACCAGACCACCAGAAAAATGGTTGTTTGCATCTTACTGGTTTTCCCTGTCCTTGAAGAATCATTTTTACTGAATTTGTAAATTCAAATTTGGTGTTTTGGTGTTTTACCTTAGTCTGCTTTGAAGTCACGTTTAACCAATAGTGCTATGTAATATGCTGCTGTCAGACTGGCTGTGGTGGAAGGCATCTTCTCCCACCCCACCCCTCTGTCCCACCCAAATTTCTACTTTAGAAGAAGAACCCAGTCACCCCTGCTGGGCAAAGTGTATGTATGGGTATGCTTGTGTGTGTGAGTGTGTGTGTGTGCGTGTTTCCAGAGCATCTAATGTGTTCTCCTTTCATCAGCTCTTGTGGCTTATCTGGCTTCCCTTTTGGCTTTGGCCATGAAGACTCACAGTCACTCTTGTGGCCCACCTTTGGTAACTGCCTGTGACTGTCACTGGTGCGTCTTCCATCTAGTTTCATATTGCTGTCCTCACAGGCAGCATAGCATTGCTGTTAGGAGCCAAACAGCCTGCGTTTAAATTTTGCTCTACCACTTCCTCTAAGCTGTTTTGTTTTGAGTATGTTTCTTAACCTCTCTGTACTTCAGTTTTCTCATAAAATAGACCCAATAATAGTGCCTGTTTCTTAGGGTCACAGTGAAGAGTTAAAAAATGTAAAGTTTTTAAAATAATGCCTGGCACAGAGTAAACACTATATAAATGTTAGGTATTATTCATTTAGTCTGATTGGTCTCTTTAAAAAATTATATTTTATTGTACAGATTTTAGTCAGTCATCTCAAATTATTTTGGGAAGGGATGGGAAACAAACAATTCTAGAATGTGAAAATTTAAATGGAGAATCGAGGTGACTATATATCTAAACCCAACCAATATTCTAACTTTTTCTTTAATTATTTGGGTGTTTTAGGTAAAAATGCTATTTTTACCTGAATTGTCTTGGATGATCATGAAAATTTCTTTACTCCATGTGAGCAGAGAGTCTCCCTATTTCTTTCTTAAACATTGAGCTCAGTGGTAAAGCAATTTCAAGCCAATTTTGGCTTAAATGAATATTAGGAATAATATTAAGAATAATCCAGTACTCAGTTGTCACTCCTGGAGCCCTTTCCTCTCCTATCTTACTGTGAATGTCTGTTACCCAAGTGCCTCTGGCATCTTGAAAATGTTGGTGGGATCCGTGGCAAAATCACACCCTGTGTTCAAATCCCAATTCTTCCTATTCTGCTGCTCTCCTGGCAGTGTGCGAACAAAGACCCATGGGCATCTGTCTGGGAACGCGCCTCTGAATGGCAGCCTAAACCCTCCTTTCAGACCCTAGATGGGCACCTGTGCCCTGGGAGATAGCACTGGCTCCTGAAGGTGCCTGAAGGCTTGGGCTTTGTTTCAGAAGCTGCAGAAGCCAGCTAATTCTTTTTCAGTGTGCCTCACTCCTACCCAGTGCAGTGGCTTCCAGAAGTTCAGACACTAGATTCTCAGTGCAGGGCTTGCTTTACAGCCCTTACATTGGCGCTAAACAGATAAAATATTAAGCACCAGTGCACTCCCCAAATCATTAGCACTGAATCCACAGGTAATGAATTCAGCTCAAGGCTATTTGGGGCCTGTTGTTTTTATTTCTCACCCACAGCATACACTTTTCAGTAATGAACTCTCTCTGCATAAGATGAGGGTATACACACTGTGTACCTAGGAGCTTAGAATGTCTCATTTCTGCCAGAAACTCTAGACCTGGGGGCTCCAAACACTCCATCAGGTGCAGAGAGGAAGAAAAGCCAATCACATAGCTGTCTAGCCTCAATGATGATAAAACTCTCTTTCTTAAGCCAAATTACTGATTTGAAACAATTTTGAAGATTTTTTTTAAAAAGCTACAAAAATGGATCAAAATTCAGTAGTACACCTTTCTCCCTTTCCATAATTATTTTAAATTGCTTCATTAGTTGACCAACATCATCTTAAATTGTTACACTGACCCTAAGAGGCTGGTGCCCTGTCATCTCTGAGCTTCCAGTAGAGAAGCCAAGCCTCAAGAGAAGTGGGTTTCCAGAGGTCTCCTGACAAGTGAATGGAGACAGATTTTGAAGGAGGTCCCAGCTACTTGGTCTGGTGTTGAAGCTCCCAAATTTTCCTGGTAGTCTAACCTTAGTCTAACCCTGATTAAGTGGGAAATGGAAAATTCACTTTGCACAGGGTCTACCCAAATACTTTTTTCAAAAAGGAGAAGAACATTTCCAATTTAGAGAAGGTATCAGCTAGACAAATAAATTACGTAGCCTGGAGTGGGTTGCTGAGCTGCCGAACTTTGGAATGGAATAAATTCCATTCATTAAACTGTCAAAGAAATTTTGTTTCATGTACATTTGTGATCACAAGTGTGTGTATGTATGTGTGGGTTATAATATCAGACTTCTGCTGATTGCCCTTTGGAATATAAAACCATACAGTTTAAATACAAGGTATTATTTGAAACTTTTTTCTCTTCACTGGGCTCATGAAGTCAGCTACTAGTTATTTCCTGCCTGGCATTTGTAAAGGCCGTATTTGTCTTTTAGTTCTATGCTCCAAATCTTAGTGAGGGATTGTAGAGACTGTGTTTAAAAAATTATTCTTAATTCTAAGATGGCGACGGGTCTGGAGCGGCCGTGACAGGAGACAGCGCGATCCTGTGAGCC
>NW_007735486.1:71248-77607 GCF_000696425.1 Galeopterus variegatus | reverse complement strand
GAGATGCACCCATTTTGCAGCTGAATTTGTTATACATTAAACTTGGAAATGTAAAATTAATGTTGTATGAAAAAGGCTTCTATTATTTAAAGATATGACCATCTTATCTTTCCATAGGACTTTCATTCATTTCATTCCCTTGTTATGTGGCAAGCACTGTTTTAGGTGCTTGGGAGAGATACATCAGAAAAAGATCCCTGTCCTCATGAACTTGTAACCCAGCAAATGGAGAGATATGGAAAGACCAGAAAAGTACACATAATAGATAAATATATTGTATGATTAAGTACCATAGCTAAAAAGGAAAGTAGAACACGGTGAAAGAGACTGGGAATGGGGGGTGGTGGGCAGGTGGAGGGGTGCATTTTAAAATAGGCTGGTCAGGGTGGGCTTCACTGAAAAGGTGAGAGATGAGGACATGAGTCTCAGGTCAGTCTGAGGGCAACAGACTGCAGAGGAACAACCAGCTTACATAAAGGGACGAGGTCCTAAACTTTCATATTTATCGGAGGGAATTTACTCATCAAACTGGGTTTTAATATAAGGATATATAATCATTTAGTAGATGTTATATATTTTTACTTCAAAATTCTATTAATTTTCTCAAACAGTATGCAGATAATTGAAACCAACCAACTCATCAGACTGTAGGCCTATCTTATGGAATATTGAATATTTTTCTCTGTCCCTTTAAATATGAGGAAATTAGAGATTTCTGCTTTTTGTGGACTTAAAAGTCATTCATCCAGAGTTTGGTTCAAAGTTAAGGATAGCCATTTTCTTCATGCTCATTCCTCCTATAATGCAAATTATTGAGGCATTGCAGCCCTCGCTGAGGCTTGGAATGAGGCTTGGGGACCTGCTACCACTTCTGCTGGGAATCACTTAAAAGCTAGTTAAATTGTTTAATTGTTCTTTAAACGAGGGTATCCATCCGAAGAGCGACTGGTTGAGGATCACTGACTTCCAACAATGGCTGTAAATATCACAGCTCTAAGGGAAATGAGGCTTGTTGCTTCTTGGACTTATTTTACTCGGGCTGAAGCATAATCCTCCAGCAGCCACCTGGTGGCAGCCGGGAGATGAGCAGGACAGGATGAGAAATAGCAGGGGCAGCAGAGAGGGACCAGGCTTCCCAGTTGGGTATGAATTCCAACCCAGATTTCTCCAATGACCTGCTGCAGGGTATTGGGCAAGGAATTTAAGTCTCCGTGAGGCTCATTACCCCCTTCTCTAAAATGGGGATACTGTTTTGGGGGTTATTGTGAAAATTAAATCAGGTAAAGCCTGCAAAGCAACTGGCACATCATCAGCACTCAATTAGTGGAATTATTATTGTGTTCATATGTATGATTGCCCTGGTCCCCTTCCAAATTCAAATAATTCTGAAACTAGCAAATGCTGCTGAACTACGGAGGCTTCAGCTTTGGAGAGAGATATTGGGCAAAGTCTCTTTTATACTATCACGCTACCATCCTAATGTCAGGAGGCATTAAGTATTAGGATCTAATGGGGCCCCATGGTCATCCAAAGTGGGACTTATGGTTTCTGTCTGTATCTGGAAGTTGAGAGCAAAACCTCTGACCAGCATTTTATTTTATTAATAGACTTCATTTTTTTTAGAGCAGTTTTAGGTTCACAGCAAAATTGAGTGGAAAGTGCACAGAGTTCCCATATACCCCCTGCCACCTAATACGCACAGCCTCCTTATTTTTGTCAATGTAAATAACCAACTATTCCTATTTTCTAAGATACAATTAAAAATCAGAGATACAAATAAGTATTATATGGTCTTGAGATATAGTAGCTATGTGTATTTATGGGAACGTTAGAATTCCTTTTATTCTTCCCACTCATTTGTGAACAAATCAGCCCATTCCTGAGGCTTCTGCAAATTGCCCGGAGTCGCTCCCCATGCCCTTGTACATAAATACTTTCCTGGATACAGAGGGCAATCAGCAGAGGCCTGAGACAGCAGAGCCCCTCAGAGAAGCCCTTCACGCTTTCAGCAAATCACTAAGCACATACCGTGTGTTCTGGGCAGGCCTGGGCATACCAGTGGTGAAAATACAGACACGGTCCTCCCTGCATGGAGCTTGTTGTCTGATGAGAGAATGCTGCTTCCCTGTGTTATTGGAGTGACCTGTGCTGCAAAGCCTGTCGGGGAAAATGATGGGCTAGAATCCTGCTTTGGTGGCTGCTCATCCCCAGAGATTTTTTTTTTTTGTAAACTATTCTTTGTATGTTAGAAAGAAAAAGTGTGGATAGACACTAATAGAAGGAAATGTGGATGATCTTGAAATGTCCTAGATCTGGGACCTGGCCACTGATGTTGTCCTGTGTGCCTTTCTGCAGGCCTCGGCAGCGGGATGGCCTACCTGCCGGCCGTCGTCATGGTGGGCAGGTATTTTCAGAAGAGGCGAGCCCTGGCCCAGGGCCTCAGCACCACGGGGACGGGATTTGGCACGTTCCTCATGACAGTGTTGCTGAAGTACCTGTGCGCAGAGTATGGGTGGCGCAATGCCATGATCATCCAGGGTGCCGTGTCCTTAAACCTGTGCGTGTGCGGGGCGCTCATGCGGCCACTGTCCCCGGGGAAGGATGCCAGTGGCCTGGGAGGGAAGTCTGTGAAGTCCACGGGACAGCTGGGCGGAACCGAAGACAAGGACGGCGGGCCCGGGAATGAGGACGCCCTGTGTGACCTCCAAGCCCCGGAGGGCCAGGGTCAAGGCCGCCAGGGGAAGAACATGTGCGCCTTCCGGATGCTGAAGGCCGTGAGCCAGCTCACCCTGAGAGTCAGGAAGGGCTTCGGGGACTGGTACTCAGGCTATTTCGGCACAGCCTCGCTCTTTACTAACCGGATGTTTGTAGCCTTTATTTTCTGGGCTCTGTTTGCATACTGTAGCTTTGTCATCCCCTTCATTCACCTCCCAGAAATAGTCAATCTGTATAATTTATCGGAGCAAAACGATGTTTTTCCTCTGACTTCAATTATAGCAATAGTCCATATCTTTGGAAAAGTGATCCTGGGCATCGTGGCCGACTTACCTTGCATCAGCGTCTGGAATGTCTTCCTGCTGGCCAACTTCACCTTCGTCCTCAGTATTTTTATTTTGCCACTGATGCACACGTATGTTGGCCTGGCTGTCATCTGTGCATTGTTAGGGTTTTCCAGTGGTTTCTTCTCCCTGATGCCCGTGGTGACTGAAGACTTGGTGGGCATTGAACACCTGGCCAACGCCTATGGCATCATCATCTGTGCTAATGGCATCTCTGCGCTGCTGGGGCCGCCTTTTGCAGGTAAACTCTCCAAGGTTTTATGAACTTAGAGTGCACCAAGATGGTTAGGGTGTGTTCTCATTAATGTTATGAAGTCCTAGACAGATGAGGAAGTTTCCATGTATAGACATGCTCCTTTTTTCTTCCCATTCCTGCCTCTTAATTGCTCACTTATAAATTTTACCAAGTGAAGGGCCATTCTTTCACAGAGAATGTATATGAACTTTTGATCTTTATTGGTATGGTAAAGTGGCCAGGCCGGTAAAGTGAGGAAATAAAGCAGATAGGGCGATGGAATACTTCAGGGCCCCTGCCCGATCTGAAGAAGGCAGCCTCTGCCAGCTGTACCTGATTTCTGTCACTAAGTACTGAGAACTGTTACCAGATCTTTTGTTGTTGTTTTCTCCTCCAAGAGAAGCTGGGAATCTGGGTGGCATTTCCAGATTTTCAAACCACTGTGCATAGGTCCAACAGATCACCTCTATTAGCTGGACCTAGTCCTATGGCTGCTGGAATAAATTGCCATAAACTTAGTGGCTTAAAACAATACAGATTTATTATCTTACTGTGCTAGAGGTCACAAGTCCAAAGTGGGTCACACTGAGCTAAAATCAAGGTGTCAGCAGAGCAGCACTGCTCCTGGGGGCTCTAGAAGGAGATATATTTCCTTGCCTTTTCCAGCTTCTAGCAGCTACCTGCATTCCTTGGCTCATGGCCCCTTCTTCCATCTTCTAAGCCAGTAGCAGCTTCCCAGCTTTCTCTGATTCAGAGTCCCTGCCTCCTCCTTTCACTTAAAAGTATGCCCATGAGTACATTGGGCCCACCTGAATAATCCAAGATAATTTCCTCATCTCAAGGTCCTTAACTTCATCAAGCCTGCAGAGTCCCTTTTGCCATGTAAGGTCACATATTCACAGGGTCCAGGGATTAGAACATGGGCATATTTGGGGGCAGAGGCATTCTGCCTCCCACAGGCCTAGAGGCCACTCACTGGCAACATCTAGGGTAAGATCTCTTCCATGTATTCAGTTCACCAGAGAATCTGCTTCTTGCAGTGGGCTTACCAGAAGTTATGGTCACCGAAGAGTTTTGTGTCTGAGCCAGTACCTCTCAACCTGTCTTTCTGAGCAGGCTTTAGGCTTTGTGGGAAGGCAAGTCAGGGTTGGGAAGATAGGCTCAATACCCAAGATGCCAGGTACTGGGTGAAGGTGACAAAGTCTATCATCTGTCCAAGAATTGGAAGCAGGGGCTGGGGCCAAACATCAACACAAAGGTACTCTCTGGAGGTGGCTGTCAGGGTGGCTAGCCAGGGCTGGTGGTGACTGTCAGAGCTGCCAGAGGTTTTGTGCAGTGTTTCAAGCTAACCCAGGAGAGCCTCACCTGGTCAGATGTCCCCTCCCTCAACACCCCTGCCTTTCTGGCTCCTCTGGACCCATGGGTGCATGTAGATAGTAGACAAGGCCCTCCTTGCCCCTTCCATCCCAGTCTCTTTATAAATCCTAAGGTCATCTCCTCTCTTAGGACCTCACTGGCAGAGGGCTTGTGCCAGCAAAACCCATTTTTATGTCCCCCTTTGAAGATGAAATTCAAGAAACCATGGATTTTTGTCTGTACAGCTGACAACACTGGCAGCTGGCTGCNCTCACTGGCAGAGGGCTTGTGCCAGCAAAACCCATTTTTATGTCCCCCTTTGAAGATGAAATTCAAGAAACCATGGATTTTTGTCTGTACAGCTGACAACACTGGCAGCTGGCTGCCTACAGGTTTAAGGCCCAAGAATCACTTTAGGAAACCCAGTGTCTATATACGGAGCAACTCCTGGATCAAGCTGCGCCTGTTCTCTGCCTGTGCACAGAGATGCAGATATAGCATTTTTAGATGACAGTGAATAACTGTAGCAGTGCAGCAAACTATATTGTAGCTGAAAGGTCTAAAACTGCTCACTGATCTCATTGTGTAGAATTCTCTGTCAGTTACAGTCTGGCTGGTTAGCTCAGTTGGTTAGAGCAAAGTATTATAACACCAATGTCTAGGGTTTGGATCATCATCCTGGCCAGCCACACAAATAAATAAATAAATAAAAATTCTTTAATAGGATTGTATTTGGTTATAAGAGAAACTCTCATATGATAGTTTGAGCAGAGATTTAATTGTGTCATGCAGCAGAAGTATAGAGTACGGGGACTGGATGATGTTGGAACAGTATCTCTGAGATCTTCTTGGCCTTTTCCTCATGCTACTTGCCTCATGATCACACAATGGCTGCTGTAGCTCCATCCACTACATCACCACTTATAACAAGGAGAAAGAAGGTGGGAAAGCTCAATCCCAGCAGACTTCCACTTACATCTGATTGGCCAGAACTGTGTCATGCAGGTAGTCCAAGCTTTAAGGGGAGCTGTGAATTGGAGTATTTTGCTTTCCAGTTTCTGTACTAGAGGAAGGAAAGGAGAAAAGAATTGGAATTGGGGGTTGAATCGGTCCCACCAATGGTACGTGATAGAGATGTTAAACTTAAATATCCATTGAGGGCATGGGAACATTAGTAGTGGCTCCTCTACCACTACTAATGTCCTTCAGGTTGGAGGACCTTAGTAGTTGGAGGTCCTTCAGGTACATCGTATGTGGAAATGGAATCTGTCATTGATGGTGCTTTGCATGATCCAGGGATACTTTCTGCTTCTAATGGTCAGCGTGGGGTTATTTTATACCGATCCATCAGATTTCAGTAGCAGCATCACAGCACAGCTGCGAGGTTCATGATCAATGTTAATGAAAGCACTAAAGTCTGCCAGCATGGTTTCCTCATCCCATTTCTATGGTCTTGTCATTCTCGCTCATTTGCATTCAAGGGGGCTTTCTTGAGTGGACGAGAAAGGAATTACAGGAGAGGACAGGGAGTTATATGCAATCATCAGTCATTAGGTGTTATCTCTGCCTGCTTCAAGGTTTCTCCCTAGAAGGAGAAGTAGATCCTGTAGCAGAATGTGATCCACCATGGTTGGTAGAAACCACCACATTAATGGTTGAGAATCTTCTATGAATATGTGTCAGATGCTGCTATCAGGACTCCAGAATCA
>NW_007735486.1:64291-70862 GCF_000696425.1 Galeopterus variegatus | reverse complement strand
TAGCAGCATCACAGCACAGCTGCGAGGTTCATGATCAATGTTAATGAAAGCACCAAAGTCTGCCAGCATGGTTTCCTCATCCCATTTCTATGGTCTTGTCATTCTCGCTCATTTGCATTCAAGGGGGCTTTCTTGAGTGGACGAGAAAGGAATTACAGGAGAGGACAGGGAGTTATACGCAATCATCAGTCATTAGGTGTTATCTCTGCCTGCTTCAAGGTTTCTCCCTAGAAGGAGAAGTAGATCCTGTAGCAGAATGTGATCCACCATGGTTGGTAGAAACCACCACATTAATGGTTGAGAATCTTCTATGAATATGTGTCAGATGCTGCTATCAGGACTCCAGAATCAATGTTCTGATGTGCTTCTCTAGGCCAGCAATCTAAAGGGGTCTTTTCTTCTTTATGTTTGTTGGTTTCATCTCCTTCCACTGCACTCATGCACTAGGGAATGGTGAACAACATTCATTAACTACCTGCATTATGTTTAATTCATTGACTTTCCAGGCCAAGGAGCCATCAATGCAATGAGATGCAAGCCCAGCATTTCTGCACTGTAGGGTCAGAGTGACTGGCAATATGAATGACTAAATAACCACATTAAATGCTTGGTAGAAATCTGAGGTAGGCTAGAAATTATTACTTAGCTGGGCTTGCTTGCAAGGAAAATTACAGTTCCATTACCTTTCTTTTAAAATGGATTCAGAAATAAGTGCATTTTCCATTTTTCAAAGAGATTTCTGCTGGCACTAAAAAATCTGGTACAATTTAGTACCATGTTAGACAATCACACTTTTCCATTTAGAGGAATGTACAATCAGAGATATTGAACAGACATTTCAACCTTGTCATTTAGCCACATGAATTTCTAGATCTAATTCATTTATAATATTGCTGGGCATTCCATTCATTTCCTTTAAACATGTAATAATAGTAGGTATTTTTCTAGACATTTCCAGTGTACATTGTAGCAAAACTGGGCCACCAGATTTGGTTGACCAAGAATCTACACATATCTCCTCCATTTGCATAAAATCTTAGCACCTTAACAACAATTTGCAATGCTTTTCACCAACAGCTAGGAGCACTTATTTAATTAATAAGGAAAGCAGCTGTCACTTCTCATTTGACAGACTCAAAATAGAAAGAGAATGCAATTTAACCAGATTTCACTTTGAAGCGGTTGATTCGAATTGTTGGTAGGATTGGGGTTGCTGAGGAACCCAGTTCAAAGTAAAGATCAGACCTCTAGGGAGAGTTAGTGAAGGATGAATGAGGAAGGGCAGCTTGTTGGAAACATCTTCTCTGAGAGCTGTGTCAACATGTGCTCAGAGTCAAAGCTCATGGAAAAGTCCCATCTCTCCTGACCCGCTTTGCATCTGACAGGGTTTGAGTTCAAACTAGTGAAAATATTAAAACAGGCACCAGAGGGAGATGGCAGGATCCAGACTTATTTATAAATAAATGCTAAAGGTAGATTGGAGGAAATCCGGGGGATTAATTGGACATCAACTTTAGGACTACTCTTACTGTTTGTACTATGTTAAATTGGTGAAGTTGGGTACACTTTTTAAAAAACTGATATATGAGTTACTTTTGAAGACTGGGGCATGTGGAGATGCTTTTACAAATGCTTACACTTTTAGGGTAAAGATGCAGGATTTAAAAAAAAAAATAAGGAGGGCGGCCGGCAGGTTAGCTCAGTTGGTTAGTTAGAGTGAGGTGTTATAATACCAAGGTCAAGGGATCAGATTCCTGTACTGGCCAGCCACCAAAAAAAAAAAAAAAAAAAATTCAATTTAAGGCTGTAACAATATGTAATATACTTAACAGATTTTTTTAATATTCTGCAGAGAAAAGATGGAGATGGAGTGGAGGGAAGGGATCCTAGGGTGTTCTAAGGGTGGTAGTGTTTATTGCTAACCCTCCAGATGGGGCAACACTACATGTGCTGACAAGGAGCCAAGAGAAATGCATTTGAAACTCCAAAAACTTCAGTATGGCTTGTGCTGGTATATAAGTTCTGGGCAGCAGGGTAGACAGGTAGGCAGGGGCCACCTCACAGAGTCCTGGAACTTCTGAGCCAACCACTTCAAACAAAAACATAAACAGTTTGAACTAAATACAAACTAATTTTCCAATCAGGTATGATTTGTCCTATTTCTGAGATTCATGTTGAGCAGCCGTAACAGTTCATCGTGTTTCAGTTGTCAGTGTTTGTTATGTAGAGCTATCATTTGATCATATAAAAAGCACGGATTTAACTACTAAAGTGACGAGGTGAGCTTTCATATGGGATGAGTGGAGTATACGAATCTCACTTACATTTATTGGTTTTTTTCCTAAAGATTGTAGAGTGCAGGTAGTGCCATCATATATTCTGCATAGATACGGACCACTCTGCGCTATGTGCAGGTGAATCATTTACTTTGTCATAATTCACAGTGGTCCACAGTTGACAGTTGGTAACACTGAGCAGAAGTTGGGGGCATTTTTGTTCGTATGTCAATGTCAATATGCCGATTGTGATTCAATTCTGAAGCTGAATCATCGCTTTTGGATTGTACGTTTAATCTTTTTTGTTCCTCTCGTCTCAAATTATAGATTAAGAAAAGATGATAGAGCATTTTACTGAACTACTTCTAAAGAGTTTGGTTTTTTTTTTCTCTTCTATTTTCATATCAAATAACATTTAAAAACTTGGTTAACTTCTAAAGTATATCAAGAATTCATAGCTTTAACTAGTTTTTAAAAAGATCATAAATTTTTATGTTATTAAGTGTTAGTTTTTCTTTATGAATGTTGTGACTGATTCCTGTAAACAGATAATTCAGGCACATTAATTATGCACTAGATACAACAAACAAAGAGATACAGAGAATTACCAGGAAGTCGGGGGCACTGGTTTACACCTTTCCTGGTTGCTTCTGTTTGGCTATTTGTTGATGGGAGAAGGTTAGGTTGCATTTATGCATTCATATGCCAGTTAGATTTTTTTTTAAGTTTTTAAAAGCAGTCACAGAATACTATATTTGGTTATTAAATCATTTGTTTTTTTAAGTCTTTGCTAATTAATGCACTTACTGAAATAGAAAAAGTGAATGTTCAAAAGCTAAATTTTACCATAAATAAAATTTTTGTGTGGAGCTTGATCCGTTCAATTCACACAGTTGGCTCAGTGGGAACCATGACGCATGAATGATTCTTAGAATTAATCACTGAAGTAAAAAAAATGCCGTATCTCATAGTTTCTGAGACACATTTTTTCCCCCACATTTTAACTTCTCTGAAATCAGAATGCATTATGCAAAGTCCTAAGAAAACATTAAGTCATATTTGAATTGACAAGGACATTTCTTTCTTACTGATAGATAAAATAATGGCATGTCAGTGTCTTAGAATGTGAGAAATACAGTGGTACTCGTATTTTACAGAGTGCCCAATAAGTTTTTTATATAAAAATGTTAGACTATAATATTAAATTATTATTTGAAAGGAAATGGTAATGTAGTCAGTGTCTAAGGTATTTCTGGCAATTTAGATATTTATAAATAATAATATTAAAGTTCTATAGCTGTGAAATGTAAATTTTATAAAACCTGGACATTTTAATTCTTTATAAAACAGATGTTTACCCTCAAGTACTTTAGAGCAAATGAAAGTTCAAACATCTCTGCTCAGCCTCTTGATACACACTGGAAACTTCCTCAGAGGAGGTTTGAAGGTTTTAGAAAAGATTAGTGTTTGTACTTGTGAAAAAAGAAAGTTATGAGATCCACTTTTCACTGCTGGCTATGTGTGCTGGCCTGCGAGCCAGAAGGTTCTCCCCATGGGTCAGCTGGGTCTGGCTTCCAATGCCTTTGCAAGTACCATAGTGGGTTAAAAGATGAACGCAGCCATCCCCAGGTACTGGGAATGCTGGCTTATATAGCACACACTTAAAAATGGCTAAGTAAAACATTTTTGGCATTAAATGACATTTAAATAAATTCTTATGGAAATATTTATAGTATCAGTAATATGTTACACTGAATGTATTCTTTTTTGTTTTACAGGGTGGATCTACGACATCACACAAAAATATGATTTTTCCTTCTATATATGTGGTTTGCTTTATATGATAGGAATTCTCTTTTTACTCATTCAACCATGTATTCGAATTATAGAACAATCCAGAAGAAAATACATGGACAGTGCACATGTTTAGTGTCATGTAATGTTTCGTGTCAGATTTCATGGTGGTCCTCAAGCCTACCTCACATGGGTGCTGTGAGGAGCCTATGACATTGTGTGGGAAAGTTCTTTGTATGGTAACTGGCACTGCCACCTGTAAATGCCATTGTCATTGTTATGTCATCTGTAAGCAGCACTGCCTCTCTGTTTGGTGGGACGCAATGCTGGAAAGTATTAAGGACTATGTATGTTTTAGAGATGACAGTGTTCTTCAAAGACAACCTATTAAATGATCGGTAGAAATGCTCTTCTTAAAACTATTCTCTTACCATCCACTGGGACTAGGGTTTTAGATACAGTTTTTAAAACAAAGACAGGGAATAAAAGCTTTTCAACTCAACTACTTCTTTGTAAGGTGAAACCAAATTATCTGTATGCTTCTAGAAAGCTTACAGATAAATGGGTTTCAAGCACAAGAATATGACTAGATTTCAGAAATTAATTATTACAGTATGAAAAAAAGGCAGGCTCTAATTTCAAAGGTAGTGCAATTTAGTACAATCAGAGAAACACAGTTTATATTTTTATGAAAGAATTCTGCAGCTAGAATTCGATTTATAAATCTTCCTCTAAAAGAACGCATTTCTCATCAGTCCTAATTCGGTATTATCCAAAAGTAAACTGAATCTTGAGACAAAACCTTAACAAATAAGTCATACTGCTGATTTCCTTAGTGGAAGCTGTTTGTACACACAACCATTGAATCAAGGGCTATGATTCAAGCACTTTTATTCATATCATTGAGCATGATCTGGCACCTCTAACAATTTTTTCTGAGTTCCTCCTGCCCAGTATATATAATGGAGAACTAATTGCTCGTTGACATATAAAGTTGGTGGTGAAATCATTTGTAAAGCATGATGCTAATCCAAAATATAAGACTATCAAGTTATAAGGGTAATAAATGGAATGCCCTTGGTCTAGATGTCTGTGCGTCTGACATTGGAGTAGTGGTAACGATAGCCTGCCTCCAGGGCCTCTTGTCATATAGATCACTCATTTGCCTGAGCTCAGCACAGTTGTAAAAATAGTTCTCTTGATTGATTTCATAACAGAAGATAACTGTGATCCATGACATCAAATATTGCCCTTCCTTTGTCTGAGGTGTCTATTTTTCTAAGCCAAACATTTTTCAGACTGCAGAATGTTCTTCCTAGAATCATTTTGAAATTTCTGGCTGCCTTACTTGTTTACACATATTTTAGAACTATTTAAATTTCTACTCGCAATTTGCTCATCACACCAAAAATCCTTTAATATCATCGCCAGTGTCTTGGGTCAAATTTATATAAAGTGGTTACAGCCCATCCTCAATTATCCTGGGTGATTAGAGGCAGGAATGCTACTAGGAATTGTAATTACAGAATGTTACTCCAAGTCTAATTTTAGCGAGCAGTTTCAGTTACACTCCGACAAGCCCTTCCGAGCTGTTAACAAGTGATTAAATGGAAAATTTTCCTTTCTGTATCATCTCCATTATTTCCTGCTCTAATGTCTAGTGGGAGGGGTTGTGTAATGAAAGGACTACCAAAATAACAATAATGACAAAAGGCAGCTAATGGAAAGGAGAAACAAAAGCATGGCTAATATACACACTCAATATTACCTCCAGTGATTCAAGAATTGCCTGTAAATTATTATAGATAATAAATTGCATGTCATCCTCCACTGGTTCAACACAGCAACCTGTTATCATTACAGCTTTGGCTGCTGTTAATGAATCCATCTCTCTATTTTGATAAAGGTAATCTTACAAGCTGAGGCAATGCTACACACACACACACATTTACCATAACATTAGGATGATTAGATAGAAAAACGTGTGTTTTATTTTATTTTATTTTTTTAATTTTTTTGTCTTTTTTCCGTGTCCGGCAACGGATCGCAACCCTCAGTGTTGCCCCCGTACCGGACCGGGGACCGGCAACGGGATTGCAACCCTCGGTGTTGCTCCCGCGCCTCGCTCAGCCAGTGAGCGGGAACCGGTCTGTATGTGGGATCCGAACCCTCGGGCGGGAGCACCGCTGTGCTTCCCAAGCGGCGCACTATCCAGTGCGCCACCGGGCCGGCCCAACATGTGTGTTTTAAAACTGACTACATTACTTCATTACTTTCATTTTCTGATATTATTAAATTAACAAGAGGCAGTGTTAAATATTTTGAATGGTGCTATAGCCAATGGGTTTGGATTCCTGCACTGCTGGTTGTGCATCATAAATATGAACTTTTTATTCAGTAACTAGGCTTTATTTACATCCAAGTTACCTGCTCACTTCAGTTTGTACAGTTATTTGTTGACTTACTGTATTTATGGAAGTGGTGACTTCTATCAAGTCAGA
>NW_007735486.1:57365-63451 GCF_000696425.1 Galeopterus variegatus | reverse complement strand
TTTGTCTTTTTTCCGTGTCCGGCAACGGATCGCAACCCTCAGTGTTGCCCCCGTACCGGACCGGGGACCGGCAACGGGATTGCAACCCTCGGTGTTGCTCCCCCGCCTCGCCCAGCCAGTGAGCGGGAACCGGTCTGTACGTGGGATCCGAACCCTCGGGCGGGAGCACCGCTGTGCTTCCCAAGCGGCGCACTATCCAGTGCGCCACCGGGCCGGCCCAACATGTGTGTTTTAAAACTGACTACATTACTTCATTACTTTCATTTTCTGATATTATTAAATTAACAAGAGGCAGTGTTAAATATTTTGAATGGTGCTATAGCCAATGGGTTTGGATTCCTGCACTGCTGGTTGTGCATCATAAATATGAACTTTTTATTCAGTAACTAGGCTTTATTTACATCCAAGTTACCTGCTCACTTCAGTTTGTACAGTTATTTGTTGACTTACTGTATTTATGGAAGTGGTGACTTCTATCAAGTCAGAAGTTCCCATTTTATAAAAATAGAGTAAGGCCTGCTTGCAATATTCATATTGACAATAGAATAAAAGAGAATGCTATAAAGAATTACAGCAAAGATTTCCTGTTTGTTATTATTTACTGCTTTTTGAAAATATTATATAAAGGGTTAATTGTACATTTATCTCCTATGCTTTATAATTTCCCCTCATATCCAAGTGATTTTTGTTTACATAAAACTAAATAAATTTTGTTCTCTTTAAAGATGGTCAGTGAGTGTTTGTATAAAATCTGTCTGTATAAAATTCCCTTTGGCCTTAAAGGGAATACTCCTAAAATGTAGCTGATGATTGATAATCTGTTTCATTCTTGCCCCTGGAACAGTGTTTCTCTAGGTGTGGTCACAGAACCACCGGGAGAGAAGCACCTTGTTAAATGTGCTGAGTCCAAATATTAAATTTAAAATGGACACACCTTTTAATTCAGCAACTGCATTTCCTGAATTTTTTTTTCCTACCTATAAACACAGACAAATGAACAAGGATTTTTTGCTTTGTTGTTTGTTACACAAAGACTGGAAATAATTTAAATGTCCATAATAGGGAGCTGCTAAAGTATGGTATAACCATACAGTGGAATTTATGCACTTATTTTTTAAAAAGACAGATCTATGTGTAGAACAGGAAATAGTCTCCAAGATATTTTGCTGAAAGAAAAAAATCAAGATACAGTAATATGTTTAATATGCTCCCAGATATGTTTTTGTTAACAACAAAAAAAGGTCCTTTAAACATATATGGGCTTATATACGTATAGAACATTTCTAGGAAGAAACACAAGAAAGTATTAACAGTGGTTGTCTCTGGGGAAGAAAATTTGGGGACTGAGGTGGTTCTGACTTTTTTCATTATGCATACAATGATTTTTCAATTTAAACTTGTATCCAAAATTATTTCAAATGCAGATTCGTAGGCCTACTTAAAACCTAGAGAATTGGAATCTTGGTGGGTGGGGCCAATCAATCTGCCTTATTTAGATAAGCTTATCAGTGGACTCTCACACTGCAATTAGAGACCCACTCTCAACATATTTAAGAGCAGAATATTCCAATCAATTTCAAATACTCATCCTGACTCTCTCAAATTGATTATTTCCTTTTTGACAGCATTCTGGTCAATTACTATCTGTGCAGCACTCATAGTGTCTAATAGTTTTATTCTACTAAGTCTTTGACCTTACACGGTCCTTTTCCAATCAACAGATGTAAACTGAGCATCTATAGGAACAAGGCAGGCTGATGTAGAGTCCCTGCCCTCAAGTAGCCTGCATGCATGAGTAAGCTATTACAGCCCACTAAAAGTGAGATTTGATAACTAAGCTAAGGGAAATTTGACTGATAACTAGTTTAAATGAATGTGTAATTGACGATATGAGAGATGCAGAGAAGTTCAATAAAATGGGTGAAGAACCATCACTAGGAATGACCACTTGTCAAATGAAAGACAGACTACATGCGGTAATACTTGCCATTCCCACACTCTTGGGTCCCTAAGTCCTCTTTACACTATTAAAAAACCAATGACAACCCCCAAATATTTTGTTTTTGCAGATTTTATTGATATTTACCATACCAGAAATCACAACTGAGAAATTTAAAAAATATTTGTTACTTTGTTTTAAAATAACAATGAGACTACTATGTAAATATAAATAATATATTTTTAATGAAAAGTAACTATATTTTCCAAAAACTTTAGTAGGAATAGTGGCATTGTTTTACATTTTTGCAAATTTCATTAATGTATGGCTTAATAGAAGACAGCTGGATTCTCATATTTGCTTCTACAAGTATAAATATAATTTTGATACCACACCAAACTCACCAAGTGGTATTTCTTTTTTTTTTTTGGCTGGCTGGCCGATATGAGGATTCAAACTCTTGGCCTTGGTGTTATCAGCACCACACTCTAGCTAACCGGCCTGCCCAACAAGTGGTACTTCTTAAAGGTTAGCTGTAGTGTGGAATCTGAAACCACATTAATAAACTTTTTGTACAGTGTTACATTAAAATCCATTGATCTAGCTTACACTTTGAATGCCCCCAAGTGGTATTTTTTTTTTTTTTTTGGCTGGCTGGCCGATATGAGGATTCAAACTCTTGGCCTTGGTGTTATCAGCACCACACTCTAGCTAACCGGCCTGCCCAACAAGTGGTACTTCTTAAAGGTTAGCTGTAGTGTGGAATCTGAAACCACATTAATAAACTTTTTGTACAGTGTTACATTAAAATCCATTGATCTAGCTTACACTTTGAATGGATCTATTGCCCATTTATGATTCTGTAACATAATGCTTTGGTCATTTGGAAATACTGGTCCACTGAGTTTTGTAGATCTTGCAGGTGTTTTCATATTTCATACAATATCTTAAAAGTCACATAGTCATTGTGTATAAAAATGCACATGATAATTCTAGTTATATGAAATGTCCAGAGTAGGCAAATCCACACAGACAGAAAGTAGATTTGTGATTGCCAGAGGCTGGAAGGAGAGAGAAATAGGGAGCGACTGCTAATGGGTACCGGGTCTCTTTTTGGGATGATGAAAATGTTCTGGATAACGGCGATGGTGGCATAACTTTGTGAATATATAAAAACTACTGCATTATACACTTTAAAAGGGTGGTTTTTATGGTATGTGAGTTATATCTCAATTTTTAAAATAGCATGTGTTAATATTACCCCTGATCTCATCAAAAAAGTAACATACTTAAAAATACTTTAAGTTCTGGAAAGTGGACAATCTCATCGAGGTTGATGTAAAGTTCTCCAAAATTCTAATTTCCTTTTGAAAGCTTGAATATCGTCATTGTCCACAAATACTGCAGTTGTTTTCCTTTTTTGGAGGAGGGGGGATGGCTGGCATGGGGATTCATACCCTTGACTTTGGGGTTAACCACACTGCACTCTAACCAACTGAGCTAACCAGCCTTTCCCCTGCAGTTGTTTTTCTTGAAAGGACAGCCTCATTTTCAGTAATGTGTCTGCCAAATATAAACACAGTGTTTCGTGAAAAAAGCAGTTCAGATTGTGATTCAGTCTCCCAACTGCTATTCTTCAAGACAACCATTACACTTTGATTTGCAACAGACATGCTTTATGCTTACTTCCTCTTTTGTTACACAGAATATTAAAAAAAGATGTGGATTCAAGGGTAAAGACTTAATAAAGGTTAATAATTTTTACTGTTTCATCAAGATATCCTTAAGTAAATCTGGCTATTATTAGACTGGCATTGCATGGTGTAAAGAACACAGCGACTACTAGTAGACTTTGGCATCACTGCTTTGACTTGAGCTAAGGCGTCAGCAGTTTTCCCCACCATTGCTTTTGCACCATCAGTGCAAACATCAACACAGTTGCTCCAGGATCAACCATGAGAGTGAATAAAGTTATTCAGCATTGTGAATGTTTCAGCAGCACTTGTATTTGTTTCCAAGTATTCACATAAAAGGTCTGTGATTACTTAGTGCTTACACCGGATGAACACAAGCAAAACAGCAAGTCCAGCCGTATCAATTGATTTGGCCATTTGTAAGACAACAGTACAGTTCTGCAGAGAATATATTAACTCAGCCTTCATGTTTGCTGCTAAATCTTTAACTCGTCAAGCTACTGTCTCATTAGAAAGTGACAGTGCTGTGATTTTCTTTTGCTGACTTTCCATCTAGCAGGCATTCAGCAATGTCAGCTGTATGGGCTTGTGTGTCTTTCTGCAGACAATTCACTACAGTAACTTACCCTGGGTGGTACTTCAATGGCTTTTTCTTTTCTGGTTTGAAAAGCTGTAATCATCAATTTCTGGCTTCTAACAAACTCATCACATCTACATTTTTAATGTTCAATTCCTTTTTTTCTTTAAACTCTGAGCGATTCCTCTCAAAATGATAACACAGCTTAAGAGGAAACAAAAAGGTAAAATCTTAACATGATAAAACCAAGGAAAAAAAAAGACATTTTGAGTTATGTTTATGCTTTTTTAGTAGCTTTTCTCTTACATGAGTTTGAAAACTTTCTAATATATCATTTTCATCTTTTTCAGCATCTTTGGTCTTAGATAGTACAGCAGGGCCAAGAAAGCAAGATTTCTGATCTCCCCTTTTAAAGCAAATGATCCTAGCTCAGTCGGCTAGAGAGTGGTGCTGATAACACCAAGGTCCAGGGTTTGATCCCTGCACCAGCCAGCCACCAAAAAATAAACAAATAAACATAATGATCCATCCTTAAATATAAAAACATAATTTTTAAAAATTTTAGAATAAAATATTAAATTCTAGAATTAGAGGGCCGCCCCATGGCTCATTCGGGAGAGTGCAGTGCTGATAACACCAAGGCCACGGGTTCGGATCCTACATAGGGTGGCCGGTTAGCTCACTGGCTGAGTGTGGTGCTGACAATACCAAGTCAAGGGCTGAGATCCCCTTACCGGTCATCTTTTAAAAAAAAAAAAAAAAATTCTAGAATTAGAGTTTTAGTAAAGTTTAAAAATATAAACTATTTTGAAAAACATTTAAAAATATTTTTTCAAAATAAGACAACAAAGTATTCCCACCTCTTGTTTTTCTGCATAGGAAAACTTCAGGATATCAAAATAATTTATTGGATGATTACAAGGTTACATAAATTATGGCAGGTATAACAAAGATAGTTAGCAAGAGAACAACAGAAGTACTGAGAACAAAACTTAGCCTTTAAAAACTCAACATATTTATACGTTAAACTTATTACATTGAAAAATTCTAGAAAAACACAAAAATAGACAAGCACACATTCCAATAGCCATCAGAGTGATAATATCACAGGTCATGTGGCCTCTGGAAAATTCCACTGCTTTCTTACGAAATGAAAAAGGCAAATATTGTCTTAGTATTATTATGAAAGTAGTTTTGACCTCACAGACCACCGAAAGGGTATTGGGGACCCCCCAAGTGTCCCGGCACCACACTTTGAGACCTGCTGTGCTAGAGGGATCTGAAGCAGAGATCGCTGGAAATTTAAGTGTCCTTGAAGGCTGCACACGATTTGGTGAGGGGGCTGGCATGATGACAGGGGCAAGTGGAGAACGGGAAGGAAAACACAGCCTCAGGAAAGCACAGGAGTTCAGGCTCAATGAACAGTCTGAAGGAAGCAATATGAGGGATTGTGGGCAGGCCTGACAGGTAGGTGAAGGTTGTACTAAACCTAGACAGATAAGCTAAGAAAAGCTCTGAAGTTCTGGGCCGGCCCCGTGGCGCACTCGGGAGAGTGCAGCGCTGGGAGCACGGCGATGCTCCCACCACGGTTTCGGATCCTATATAGGAATGGCCAGTGCGCTCACTGGCTGAGCGCGGTGTGGGCGACACCACACCCTTAGGGTTGTGATCCCCTTACCGGTCACAAAAAAGACAAAAAATAAAAATAAAAAAAGAGGCCGCCTGGTGGCGCACTGCTGCAGTGCGCCGCTTGGGAGTGTGGTGGCGCTCCCGCCGAGGGTTCGAATCCCACATACAGACCAGCCGCTCACTGGCTGAGCGAGGTGCAGGTGCAACACCGAGGGTTGCGATCCGTTGCCGGTCACGAAAAAAGACA
>NW_007735486.1:52119-57025 GCF_000696425.1 Galeopterus variegatus | reverse complement strand
AAAAAAAAAAAAAAAAAAAAAAAAAAAAAGGAAAAAGAAAAAAAGAAAAAAAGAAAAGCTCTGAAGTTCTCACTGATCAGCTTAGTCTCTGCAAAGTGGGAGGTCAGGCTGGCTATCAAATCACGTGTCTTAGTCAAAAGGATAGGATGGAGCAGAGAAAAACCTTTCGCCCAGGACAGCACATCAGAATCTCCAAGTAAGAGATTTCAGACTCTATCGTTCTGTTACTCCTCATACCCCGTCCACTACTGCCACCAAGGAAGGGGTCCATGAGAAGCTTCTTTCACGGACAGACCTATGTTCATGAGAAGGGAAAAGAGAGGAAACTGAGAGGAGAGACTGAAGACAGAGGAGACGGGAAGGAAGGACGGAATCCCGGACAATGGGGGGAGGCGAGCACTGGCAATAAGGCAACTCCCCCTCTAAAGGCAGGAGAAAGAAAAGGCAGGTTCACACCAGTGAGCTTAATCTCTACAAAGTGGCAGGTAAGGTTTGAGGCTCCACTGTGAGAAGTCCAGGAAACAGGTAATGAAAGGGCCGTTAAGGCAATGGGAGGAAGCCCCAGGCAGCCAGTTGGTACTGTCGTGGGCCAAGGCTGCACGCTGGTGACATTCTCCAGCAGTGCCTGCGGTCTGACTGCAGGGAGGAGGAAGTGGTTACCTGTCAGGTGGACGTGCTGAAAGTTGAAGGGCAAGAGCTGCTCAGGTTTGTGGAGGGTGTCACTAAGCCTGTAGCTCAGAGAGGGCAGGCAATCAAGTGCAGCCAGCGAGGAAGAGATGGCCACAGGTGGCCCGGGTTAGGGCAAAGAGCAGACTCACCAAAGCTTGGAAGAAGTGAGATTTGGAAATAAGATGACGGTAAGGAGGCTTCGCTCAAGAAGGAAGGGCTTCACACCAGAAATCTCATATGCGAAGGCTGCGGAGTAATACTTGGGACAGGCCATGTTGGCCATGTTGGAGTGTGGCTTAAGTGGAGTGAAGGTCTCCAGAGCCAAAACATTCAGGGAACGGTGAGGTGGGGAGGGGATGCTGCTGGTGCTGAATTGCAAAGACTGAGAAGAGGGAGCATTTGTCACCTAGGAGAAGGGGACTGAGTTGTCATGATGGAGAACAGAGATCACTGGCTTTGCAGTGAAACTACTACAGTTGGACTGTGTAGGCCTCCAACAACAAAAAACAGACAGGGTGGGTTGAGGGTCTCAAGTTGCACTAGGCAGCAAGGTGAGGGCCAACCCCACTATCTCTTCCATTGTCAGGTGAAACAGAAGGAGGTAAGAGTTCCTTGGGAGGGGCAGGTTTCCACGTGGTCAAATGGAGGAAAGGGGCAGGAAAAAGAGAGGACTGAGACTGGGAAAGTGCCAGTGAGCCATATTTAACCCTTTTGCTCAATCTAGAAGTTTCCCCCAAGAGTGTGTGAGTCTTGAAAAATAATTTACTCATTTATTATTTAAATTCACTTAAGAGACTTTACAGAAAAATGGGCAATGATTTAGTTCATCAAAAGCTTGGAATATTCTTAGGGCACCTGAATTAGAATGGTCTCATATTATGCTCGAGACCCTCTCCCTTAAAATTTTAAATGAGAACTGAGCAAATCTCATGACCTTTTCAAGTTCCATCAGCCAAACGTGGTGATGGCTCTGAAAGGAGAGCTCGTGTGGCATTCATGGGTAAGAACATAGACTTAGCAGGTAAAGACTTGAATATCAGTTTTATGAAACACTGGGAAAATCAACTTGTCCCCTCTGGGAATAATTGAGGCTTTGCAGGCCATACCGTCTGTACCATGACTGCCTAACTCTTGCCATTGTAATGTGAAAGTGGCCACAGATAATGCAAAAACTGTGTTTCAATAAAACGTTATTTCCAAAAACAGGAGGCTGGTCAGATTACAAACATGGCATAGTTTGTAGACCACCGAGAGGACTAAGACAGAGATAATAAAACTTATCTTCAAAGGTTGCTGTAAGAATTAAATTGGTTACTACTCATTTATTTCTTGGCACAGAGTAGGTAATAGATGGAAGCTGCTATCGTTATTATTATTATTTCTAAGTTATTCCAACTAAGTCCGTGACCATAGATCTATGATTTTTCTTTTTTCTTTTTTTTTTTTTTGGTGGCTGGCCAGTATGGGGATCTGAAACCTTGACTTTGGTGTTATAGGTTATTCCAACTAAGTCCGTGACCATAGATCTATGATTTTTCTTTTTTCTTTTTTTTTTTTTGGTGGCTGGCCAGTATGGGGATCTGAAACCTTGACTTTGGTGTTATAGCACTGCTCTAACTGAGCTAACCAGCAGCCTAGCTCTCAGACTTTTTAACTGGCCAAAACAAATTTCCCAATTGAAAATAATTTTCCTGAGTGGAAAACCAAGTTTGAGAGAACACATCAGCAGGAGACAGGGAGTCCTCTGTAGCTCCCCATCTGAGGGTTCCACGTTGCAAGAGAACTAATACTGCCCCAGTGTGCTGATGATCTCACGTGAAAACGAAACAGAGGTGAAGCTGAGATACTGATTTTAATGTGTAAGATGACTTGATACGGAGTGTTATGCTTTTAACTGCAGGTGCAATCTTTCTCCAGTGTGGGGGCACCTTGCTCACTTGTCGTTTTTAACATCCAGTCAAAGACACCCATTTCAAGTGGAAGCCAACTGTTATGAGTTGAGAAGCTCGGCTACTCGCTCACAGTATTTGATCTTAACACAAACTGAAGATAAAGGTCATTGCACTGAAACTCAACGCAAATGTTTTATGTTTTTAGTGAGCTTGTTTGATATTATTCTTCAGCATCTTAGGAGCCGGTTGGGGTAATAACTGAGGACTGACAATCACCGAGTACACAGCAGCTCACAAAACAACGGCAGGTGGTACCTAGTGAGTGGCCTTATCCCTGCTTCCCACCCCTGCCCCAAATTATAATCTCACTCTCAATTCTTGGGCCTAATCAATAAAATAAAACTTTTTGGATTCTCTATTACTGAGGTTTAATGTACATACTATGCCAATCTGTTCAGGAAAAAAGTAGTAAAAGTTGACATTAAGTAAAATATAGTGTTGTTTTAATTTTATAAATTAAATATCCACATTTGCTATTGTTAATAAATTGTTCTTATAAAACTAAGTATATAAATCATCAGAAAATATCAATATTTTACTTTTACAATAACAATGGTAAATGACAGAGCAGAAACACACTCGAATGAAAAGATGAGAAAGGGCAAGATTATAAAATGCTGTTGCATTTCACTCTGAAACGTTATGGCATAAACAAAGTGGACTTATCCATCTACATGAAAGCTGTTAACAGAAGCAGAGAGGCAAGACCATTGCTGCCTCTTGCATCCAATAGGATCCTCATCAGGACCTCACATGGGAAATAAGGCAGGGACAGAGGGGCAAAATGTTTCAACCACTAAGGAGCTGGTGACATACTGAATTTTAGGCTGATAAACAGTATCCTGTTTATATTTTGGCAAAAAAAATTATAATCCAGTAATAAGGTACTCGAATTATTAGGATAAGTAACTATTGAAATAACTGAATTACCCATATTATTTTAACTATTATTTAACAATAGTCAATATACTAGTAACTCATTTTTAATTATTATTTAATTTTAGCATGTATTTTTATAATACTATACTTTGTTATATATTATATATAATATAGATTTTATGTATATAGATATAGATATTGTTTTCAAATAGCCATTTTTGCATTCTTATTGATTCGTGTTGAATCTAGATTATTATGCATGTCCTTAAGCTTTCAGAATCTCAGTTAGTGGGCTGGCCAGTTAGTTCAGTTGGTTAGAAAGCGGTTTTAAGGTTAAGTGTTTGTATCTCCATACTGGCCAGCCACCAAAAACAAAAACAGAATCTCAGTGAGTTGATAAAACACTACACATGAAACTTTAAGCTGCTGCTATTTTGCTTTATGTTACAAAGGAGTTGTAATTATGTATTTATGCAGTTACAGTGACATATTAAATTGTGGTCTGTTTGCAAACTCACAGTATTAACCATGTTCAGTCCCTGAAAACTAGGCTGAGAGTGAAGTCTGGAAGCTCAGGCACAGGAGCTGCACAGAGCATGTGCCCTCGTGCCCACAGAGCTGCCTGCAGGTTCCCCTGCACCTTCCCCAGCAGAGTCTCCTGGGCAGGGAACGAGACCTGGGTCTCTCAACAATCAAACCTTTGCTCTGTGCTGGGACTAAATCCAGACACAACTTCAACAGGCTCCTCATCGGCCAGGAAGCAGGCTGCGCTTGGTTTCACAAATGTCTCTGGACACTTATGACTGTGGACCTCCTACAGTGAGAAGCAGAGTGGGGCTGGGTTGAGGGTCTGAAAACTGGCACTGGGGAGCAAGGTGACTGAGTTTGAAGGGTGTGAGGATGAGGGTTAAAATCTGGTTTAATATTACCATGGGTCTAGTTTTTCTTAAAAATCTGTCACTAAGCCATGCTGTCGAACCATTCTAGAAGGACTTAGGCGGGGAGAAGGGCCAGAGTCTGCAAATTCTGCATCATTCAGGAGGGCCTGGTGTGTCCTGGGGAGTTTTCCTGGCCCGAGAAGTGTGTTATTTTTCCTAGGCAGGAAAGTGGAGTCTGCAGGGAAGAAGAAAGTTTAAGGTGATGTGGAGGTAAAAAGCTACTTCACTCCATAACCTAGAAAGAGTCATTAGCTTTTTGCTACTAGGAGTTCATTATGTGGGGTACTTAATCGTCATGAAAGGGCAAGGAGAAAACAATTTTTAAATAACCCTTCTCAGTGAGGTAGAACTTTCTCCCCTAAAACTGTACTGTTTTTACCCCTGCGCCATGCTAAGAGAATGCAAACTGTATTTATGTCTTCAGTTAGTAACTGATGAAGTTTGGATGTGTTGTCCCCTCCAAAACTC
>NW_007735486.1:45828-51213 GCF_000696425.1 Galeopterus variegatus | reverse complement strand
CCCGCGAGACCTGATTGTTTAAAGGACCCTGGCACCTCCTCTCTCTCTCTCTTGCTTCCTCTAGCCATGTGATCTGCTTGTACCCACCAGCTACTGTCACTTTTCCGCCATGAGTCGAAGCAGCCTGAGGACCGTGCCAGATGCAGCTGTCCCAGAATCATAAGCCAAATAAACCTCTGTTCTTTATAAATTACCCAGTCTCAGGTAATTCTGTTATAACAACACAAAACGGACTACAACAGTAACCCATAGCCTGTGTTCTTAAAAACCCCCAGTATACAGTGGGAGCTGTCCACATTCCTTTGGGGAAGCAGCATCTCTCTAAGAAATGTCTATAGGTTTATTAAGCAACGTGAAATTCTGGGAAGTTGTACCCTGAGTGAGACTGGAAAGCAGAATGTCGAGACTTCTCAAGCCATGTCCTAGTACCAGGTCAGAGGCTGTCTATGTGGGGAGATGGAGTCTGATGTCCTGGGCCCAAAGGATGGGGGTCCTGAATACACACTTAGTGGAACAAAGTTGGAAAGGCTGCTGAACTTACCCGGAGTGACTCCTGTGGCACCTGTCCCTCAATTTCCTGTGGGGACACTCAGCCACCTACTTCATGGATGGACTCAGATGACATAACACCAGGAAAAAAATCAAAAGCCCAGTTACCTTTTCAAATGCCTAGATAAAATAGATATCTAATAAAAACCTGCTAACAATCATTTATTGTTTGTTTATATATAGCAGAAGCCTCTTTTCTTACGGGTGTTGGGGATAAGGCAGATGTTGACCTGCAGGGCTTCCTGTCTTGCAGCCCTTGTCCTGGGCCACGATTACCCTCAGTGCGACAGGGGTGGTGGTTCAAGCAAGGCACTGGGCAGCCAGGTTCTGCTGCATCTGTGTGCAAATCCTCTACACTTTTCGAAGGGCTCCTGACTCAGCAGAACCTCTTAGTTCTCAAGGAAGGACACAAGAGATCTGGACACTGACGAGTAGCACAGCCATGCCTCAGGAAAATGTGTCCCTAATGTTGATTCTCTCTCTGGCTCCCGTGTTTTTGTTTCCTCTTACGGAGCTGCCACTGGAGATGGAGCTTGTTGGTGAAGAACATCTGTTTCCAGCCCACGTCCACCGCCAGGGCCCTCATGTCAGGAGTGATGGTGTCGCAGGCCGACTGCACCATCTGCTCCCACAGTTTGTCAGACGTGCACAACTGAGGGTGGAAAGAGAGGTGGGTCACAGCACATGTGGGGTAGGTCGAAGCCGTTCACTCACTCACAAAGTTACTATCGAACTCCGGCTGCCTGTGAGACACTGCACAAAATGTGTGTGCAGCACACAGGTTCTGCCTCCAGAAACCTCCTCCTCAAGAAAGGGGGCAAGTGTACAAATACCTGCATACACATACAGCTGAAGGATAAGTGATGTTGTCAGTGCAATAAACAAAGTCCTATCTCATTTAAGATGCAAGCACACAGGTTCTGCCTCCAGAAACCTCCTCCTCAAGAAAGGGGGCAAGTGTACAAATACCCGCATACACATACAGCTGAAGGATAAGTGATGTTGTCAGTGCAATAAACAAAGTCCTATCTCATTTAAGATGCAAAATAGAGTTACAGACAATATGGCTACACAGGCAATATTATATAGTTCATTTCCAATTACCCACCTAACAGAGGCTGACAATGGTGTGGTCAACCAATCTCCCTCCCTGGGCTGCACTACTTCTTGGGGCAGGAACGCTGCTAATTCAAGCTGTTTGCATTCATGTTAAACCCTCGGTTAGGCCAGCTCTCCTCCAGTCCCCAGCTTGTACTGTTGACAGCTTCATTCACAGCGATGCCCTCAGTGATGAACTGCATCAAATGACAAAAGCAGCCCTCGGAGACTGCCAACCAGCACATCCAAAATCCACCATACCTGGTGCCAGGGTCCACAAGTGTTGTTCCGAGCCCTATGTGTGTATGACACCACACCAAGCACCAGAATGGACTATAAGATTCTGTCTACTCCTCAAGCCCAACTGGCGCATGGCAAAGTGAGCCATTCTCCAGGAGTAACCTTTGGTTCAATGTTTGTCTGCTTTCTGGCTTTAACTGAGGTCCATATGGTTAAAAACAGGCAAGACCCTCTAGCCCAATGACTATGCACAAGGCCACTTCACCTTTCCTCCAAGTTCAAAGTTGCCAAAATTCAGCTTCCATTTACCTAACGTTTCCTAGTATTACTCTCTTGGTTGGCACCATTAACTATGGCAACTACTCTTGTTAGTCTCCTGCTACCAATTACTATCAGAATGGAGATTTCCTGACCTCTTACCTAACATGCCCCCAGGTCTTTTCTGAAGTCAGATCATCAGTTATATAAACCTTGGTGATAGCTGTGGATTTTGGTGTATGCGAGAATGTGAACTTTTAAAGGTGCTTGGATATTTGGCATTACACAGTGGTAAGCCCTGGTAACACAGAAATGTGCTTTGAGAAGGCTTCCACATGGGCCTCAGCAGCGGACACTTCCTGGCTCCATCTTTTCTGTGCCACATGTGCATTTGAGGAAGTTAATCATCAACCTGATTTTCCCTTGCATCTCTTCTAGTCAGTGGTTGTCACATGTGAAAATCCAGAACTAGAAAGAGCTAGGCATACTTTGTGTAGGGACACAAAGTAACCCATGGTTCCTTTGCCAGAGCACACTGACGCAGCTCCTCCTTTCTGCTCACGGCCCCCTCCAACATGTCTCTTCTGTAGAAAAGTCCACAAGTCGCCCAGGTAAATGACTTCTCTTACAAGGAGGCCAAGAAAGGCAAGAAGCTGATGAGCCCCTCAACGATCATAGTAAGATTATCTATGGACAATGATCAGTGCAGATCACCTGCTTGTGAATAATAAAGAGAGTTGACCTTATTATTGACAAAATAAAAATTAGCTTGAACTCATTTTTACCATTGAAAATTCCTTTTTAGGAAGCAATTTAATAGGAGCACTTAAATAGGAGAAGCAGACAGGCTTGGTAATGGCTCTCAGATTCCAGAATTCGGAATCCAATGTGCTCTATTTAGAGAGGGTCAGGGTTTTAGGGACCTTAACCTTTAGAAATATAGGCATATAGTGACAAAGAGCAAAAGGCACTGGAATGGCTACAACAGCCATCAGGAACCAAAGTGCTAAATCTATGCACTTTGTTCTATGGAAAGGCCTTGACTCAGGGCCCACTCATTCTTCCTTTCCTTAGAATTTGTATTAGCTTAGTGTACAACTGTTAGCCTTTAGTAATTTAGCCACAGAAAATTAGAAAGGTAGTTGATACTATCAGAGGCAGAATACTGACCACGAAGAAGAAAGATAAGGTGAGAAATGAAAGGGAAGAAATAGATAAGAAAAAATAACTACAAATTAAAATCATTGCAGCTTGGGGCCATTTAGTGTGGGGGTAAATTGCCCCACAATTTTCAATAGCCTATTCATTCATTCATCCATCCAAACTGTATGACATGCCTATTGCACTGGACAGGGCTCTTAGTTTCAGACTACAGAATATATTCTAGGTTGTTTATGCACAAGGGATTCAGCAGAAGTAATAGGTAGCTCACAGAATATCTAGTAAAGCCAGAGGAAATGGTTCAATATTAAACAGCCAGGAAAAATAGCAGCCAGATTAAAAAACAAAACAAAACAAAATGCAGACTGTTCCAGTAGAAATCCTACTGTTTCTGTTCCCCAACACAGCACCTATGCTGCTATGAAGTCTTGGGCTACATGCTAGAACCTCCGCTTGAGCCTCTGCCCACTGTTCCAGTAGAAATCCTACTGTTTCTGTTCCCCAACACAGCACCTATGCTGCTATGAAGCCTTGGGCTACATGCTAGAACCTCCGCGTGAGCCTCTGCCACTGTGCTAGTGAGAGCGGCCTCCACGCACACGAAGGCTGCCTCACCTTGCTCACGTCTTCCTTCTGAGATTTTTGCAGGGAGGTCTACTTGACAGAGCCTCAGCCACATCTGATGCATGAGTCTCAAAGGGACTGGGAAATGTAGTTTTCATCTCTCTAACCTCTGCAATTCACAAAGGCAATTTTGTTTTACATAAGGGAGTTGAAATGGGTGTTGAGCGGGTCAATCCACAGCATCTTCCTCAGTCTTAACTTCTAGCCCATCTCGTTCACACACACACTTCCTCCCACACATAAACTTCCAAATGACAGCAGTAGCAATGACATGCTCCCAACTAACACAAAGCAACTCTCCCTCACACCAGTGAAAACATGTTTATTCTTTACCTTCATCCCCACCCCACTCTTGCCAAGTGCATTAGTCACTATAAACCTCTGGGTGATGTTTGTTACCTCTAGTTAGTCCCAATTTACCTTTATATCCTGTGCTCTAGAATTATAAAGTTCATCAACACCAATTTACCCTATATAAAATAGTAGGAAAAGGGAGGGAAAAAAAACCAGCCTGCAGATAAATGTACATATAACTGAGCAAGGAAGAAAATGTGGATAGCTGCTATAGTCCCGAGTTGTGCAACTGGTCACAAGGCAGTGATTGTATTTATAATTTTCTCCCTCTACTACCCATTTCATCTTCCCTTTGTCTTCAGCCAGTACCTCAACTTGTCAAGACTGTACCTGGTGATGTGATCCAAACCTTCTACAATTCCTGCAAGGCGTGAGCACTTCTTGGCCTTGAATGTAGAAGATGCTTTATTTACTCTTCCATTAGCTTTTGCCATTGGACATGCCAATATTAAAAGGTACCTGCAGGGATTTTCTGCATTCCAGAAATACTCTTCCCTAACTCCATTGTGAACCAGCAACTCTATTTCTCCTTGATGAGCAAGATGAATAACCTGAGCCAACACAGAAATGCCTTTCCCCCATTTGTCCAGTGGCACTGGGAGCACCCAGATAGTCTGGTGGCAATCTCAATTCCTAGCTCACTGGAGTCACTGTTGTTCTTCAGGGGAGAGCATTCATTCTTTGACTACTGAGACCCGTAACCTAGCGGAACCTGAAGTTGTGGAGAAGGAAGTAACGTTTTTCAAGGTGGTGATTATGTGTGATTCTGCAAGATACTACGCCCACTTCCATCCTTTGGTTCTAGCTAAAAAACAGAAAGGACTATGCACTGGTCACTAGTCGAGAGCCTATATCACATCCTTTAAGACTACACCTCAACCTTGTTAAATATTGTCTATTAAACAATGAGCTGAAAGGTGTCTCCCATATATGCCTCCCTTACTCTCTAAGGCCAGCTATTTCTGGATGGTGGGGTATATGCTAAGACCAGAAAATTTTGTGAGTGTCTGCTCATTACTTTATTTATGTATTTGTTAGTTTATTTATTTGTCTGTTTGATAAATAAATTTATTTCCTGCAGTAAAATAATCAGCAATCTTG